>NC_054701.1:90658457-90850957 GCF_016097555.1 Gigantopelta aegis
ACAACACGTAGCTACAAGTATTTTCGATGACTACAAAAACCGATGTTTGTAGTGTATGGTTTGTTGGTCCGTGTTACTCACAGTCACTACCCAAACACCACGTGGACTAGTGTTCACCCTATTTACATATCGCATGTGACTTATTTCGATATCACGAATGGTAATAACATTAATTTGTACGAATTTGTATACCGATTCAGCTTTTGTAGAATTACAGTCCTTAAATATACAAAAATTAAACGCGTCCCCTCAGTTCAGCGAGAATGGTAGAGAACAGTTTTGTACAAAAGCCCGAACCAAACGAGCCAACTAATTGCCCGAGAGCTGTATATTCACACTAAAGGACAGCTAACACAAGATGTTTAGATTGCACCGAAATGCGCCTCAATTAAACTCGTCTAAGTAGAGTTTTATTGTCGAGAAATCTTGTTGTCGTCAGATATTCATATGCATGAATATAAAATCATTTGCACATCAATTGCCGTGTCGCTGAAAGCTGTCTGTGTGAACAAGTGCCCGAGTCTCACGATCAGGTGTTTGAAAGACGTTTGCGGTCATTCGGGGCTATAGAAAACCGGTGATCACCGCAACATTCCAACAGTACCGAGTCCCTGGACGGGGTAACAAACGACAAACATTAAATCGGAGTGTCGGGGAAACCATTCATCTTGCGATCTATATCTGCCAAACACTTTTCAATGCGCACATGCGAAGTTTTGCAGGTTATAACACGATGTTTTCCAAAAACGATTAGAACTGAAGATTTGTGAAACGGAGCGAGAGCGTCGCTTAGTGGTTAGAATACCTGCTTTTGGTGTCATACTTCGCAGGATCCACTCATGCGGTATGGTGTTTTTCCCGGTCCATGGCTACAATTGAATAAAATAACATCATTTTGATGTTTATAGAAAAAGTAGATTGCTATTCTACGGCAGCGGGTTGTTTTTTCTTCTATCTTTCTATAAACTAAGTTCTGCGATTACTACTATTTACTTGTACGGGTCCACTGGAATCGATCCCCGTCTGTGAGCCCATTGGGCCATTTCTCGTTCCAGCCAGTGCACCACCGCTGGTATATCAAATGCCGTGGTATCTGCTATCTTTCTGTTGGATGGTGTATATAAAATATTCTTTGCTGCTAATGGAAAACAAGTAGCGGATTTCCTCTCTAAGACGATATGTCAAAATCACCAATTTGTTTTACATCCAAAAGCCGAGGATTAACAAATCAATGTGCTCTAATGGTGTTGTTAAAGAAAGCAAACATTTTTGATTGTATGTTTGTGATACCTGGGCCCCGTTCCACAAAGCGATCTTAGTGCTAAGATCACCTTAAGTGCATATGTTGCTGTGCAGTTAAAGGTGATCTTAGGGCTAAGGTCGCTTCGTTGAACGGGGCCCAGAGCCCCAACCGTAACACTATCATAAGTTTCAGGGGTCAATAAACTGTATTTTTTTAAAACCCACACGTTTTCAGTTGAATAATGTCGACACCTAATGTAACAAGCACCTGTTCAACATGTGCTGAGTGTCGTTAAACAAATGTTCCTTTCCTTTGCTTGTAAAATGTATGTAGCAACTAGAATATAGTAAAATCTACAATCGGGAGTATGATAGATTAACACAAAATTTAGTTTAAACCCCCCACATACACACAAACGCATGCACGCACGTACATACATACACGCACAATGCACATGTACAAAATTAACGTGTATACCGGTATATGCATTAATAGTAAGTTTTTGTAATACAACTACATGTGTTTAATATTGTTTGAAACTAAACAACAACATCAACAACAACAACAAAGATATCAGTCTTAAGTCTGATGGCTTAACCACTGAAGTACTAGAATACAATTCTACTTAGTAACTAAATACAATATGTCTTGGTAACTGGACATAGTATATGAAGTGTTGACGTACACCACTTGTTAACTAAAAATGGTATTCTGTGAAGCACTGAAAACTGCGACATGCTAATGGATATATTCCGTGGTTTAGCAGACACCCCAACACTCGGCTGTATGTTACTTAGATATGTTGCACATCACAGACGAGAGTTCAGCTTTCCGTGAGGCTCTGCGGCTTGTATTAATGGCTTCGTTTGACTGCTAAACCGATTTCGCCAAGAATTTCCAATAGGTTTCCTAGGACGGTGGGCAGCGCGCAATTATTAATTACCACTGTTTGCACTGACAGGCGCAACTGCCATCTCGGAGCGGGATTTCACTGATCAGGTCATTAGCGAAAACTTTACTCGGCAAGAAAAGCACGAATGTGAGTGCAAAAACTCCTATTGATTCCATCCGTCGGTCTTAGGACGAGCGCCGGTAGCGCGATACACACACGACGACTCAGTCAGAATAGAGTTGGTGTTTACATAGCCGAATATTTTTCATGTCGTAATTTTACAGAATTTAACTATTGGAATATTGTTCCAAAATTATCTGTCTGTCTAAACATCCTATCCCACAGTTAAATGATTTTCACACAAAATATATGTTTTAATAGGAAAATGTTTACATACTTGTCTTGAACAGAACTCTCTGGCCAAGTCAGATGTTATGCACACGACAGGTGTGCTTGAACAGTTCTCTGATGAAAGCATGCCAAAAATTACCCACACCCACAAATGTTTACACTATAAATTATTGTGAATATGTTGAAACGAAAATACAGCTCTTTATATTTAACGTTAACGTAAATAAGTTATGAACATGGTTAACATATATAAATGTATGTATGTATGTATGTATGTATGTATGTATGTATGTGTATGTATGTATGTATGTGTGTGTGTGTGTGTGTGTGTGTATATATATATATATATATATATATATATATATATATATATGTATATGTATATGTATCTCTCTCTCTCTCTCTCTCTCTCTCTCTCTCTCTCTCTCTCTCTCTCTCTCTCTCTCTCTCTCTCTCTCTCTCTCTCTCCGTGTGTGTATGTGTGTGTGTGTGTGTGTGTGTACAGGTGTGACAGTAGCTTCTTCTCTTTTGCGAGAGAGGGGGTGGGTGAGGGGGCAGGTAGGCAGCGCTGAAGTGAATATACCAGTGATGACTTACACTATTTGTGTCATTTGCAGGAGAATCCTCCCCAGTGCAGCCAGCTGTTGAATGCCACGATAACTTTGCGTTTTTATGTTTTCAGTTTGCTGCCTCACATTTCCATCATATAACATCTCCCACTGGTGCAATACGTGAATATAACTACAGCCAAACCGACTCGATTGTTTTGTCTGTCAACAAATATTGTCATTTCAAGACATCTAGACAAAGTTCGATAAGTAATTCGGCGATGCGTTTTTTTTTTTTTTAAAGCACGGATTACACAGAAAAAAATGTTTCTTCATTTGCCTTGGTTCCCTGAGTGCCATTTGCCTTGGTTCCCTGAGTGCTTTCCTTCACACATTTTACATATAGCCAAGGGAACTTTTATACACTTAGACTTTGCCCTCAAAAGACCCAAAAGGTCCTGATGCGTCATAGTATCATTATTTGAGGCGGTGCAGTATTATTTCTACAATAGATGGCGCTGTTGAAGCTACCGATGCTTTCGAAACTATAAAAATGATGACGCTCGAAGTCTAAACTGATGTACGCGCTGACCAGAGACCAGCAATATATAATATAGGATATATGGGGGCCTAAACTGGATGATATATTTCACAGCTGAAATATTTAAGATACACACCCAATATTGTGTCATTAATGCGGGAAGTATTATGTCTGGGGAATGACTGTGGATCTATAGTGGAAACTGCCCTCTTTATCACCCATCTGTTTACAACACTGCCGCCTGTATCAGCAACTTTATTCACATGGCTACTTGATTCCAACGTAGAGAATGGTCTACTTCTCTCCTAACGAGGGGAAATCGAACGTGAACGAGTATACGTGAAAAACCGATGACATGCGGGCATTAGTAAATTCTCGTAGAACTGTCGTGCAAATTACAGATATTTCTCTCACTTCTCGGCTCCGACTTCAAATCTTTCTCTCTCCGTATCCTCAGGCAACGCTTGATTAAAAACCATGTCGGAAGCCGAGTCACTCGATTAGGGCCAAATTCCGCGTGCTTCCAAAGAAAGTGCGCGCTCGCTTCTGAATCCGGTAATGGCGACATCTCGAGAGAGAGCCGGTCGCAAAGACCAACGGAAAGAGCCCAAGCGACCGTTGCATACTGATGGCCGTAATTAACGTAAAGTAAGCCACCGGTCTTAAGCATACCTGGCTGAGTTTTCCGGAGAGTTTTTTCTCCTCCACCGTCGCTGCTTGATTGTTCCGCTAATGGGCGACGTCGGGCGGTCAGTTAATGCGGCAATGGCAGGATTGCAAAACGTTGTAGATTTCACTCGATCAATCGCTTTGCGGCTTAACAAAACTAAGGAGTGATCTTACTGCATTAAGCTGAAGGGGTGGTTATTTCATTAACGAATGTTTTTTGTTGTTGTTTCCTAATGTGAATCCGTTAGTTCAGAGTTTTTTTTTTCTTTCAGAGAAAGCGGAAGAAGACAATTTCGCGAAATGTCTTAAATATTTGTTTTGCATAACACTTAAAAAGCGATATTAAGAGAAATGTACTTTTAATCTTCCTTCTAAAAAACACTTTTGGAACTTGCGTCGAGATTGAAGCAGGTACCTTTAACTACACGCATACCATAAATATTCGATTATAAGCCGGAGGCGTCTTTTTTTTGTTTTAAACAAGATAAAGTGGGGTTTTTTTTATATTTCAGTGATCTAATGATCTACTAAAACGCTGACGATAACTTTTTCCAATACTATAAGTTTTAGGTACTTAAAATTAATATCAAAAGGGAAATTTTACTGGGTGTTTTTAATGCAGCTTAGTATGACCCGAATCCTGCTAGCTAAGACAAACAGTTAACCATTAAAGGTACGTAGTCATCAACACGAAAACATTAACAATAATAAGTGTTAATCTACTCGCCAGTAATGCACTAAAACAACATAAAATGTTAGTTTGTAGTAGTAGAAGCTGTAACATAAATGACAATTATAATCTATTATTAGAATATTTAATACGGTATCTTTGCACAAGACTGATTCCAAAAGAAGTTATGATAGAATTGTGAATGAATGCAGCCACGACTCGCTGTCGGACTCTTTGTCTATAGAGGAGAGCTGGTCTTAAAGGAATGCTCGCGTAAGGCTTTTGGACTGGTATGCATATTCAACGATGTATAATGCATATTATTGATTAATATCAACAAGTATATCATTATATTTAATTAATAAAACAGTTAAATGTAGCGGCTATTATATAGTGTGTCCTCCCATTTTGCCTACAACCCACTTTGCCTACACTCATTTTGCCTACAACCCACTTTGCCTACACTCAGTATGAAAAGATGCCATCCCCAGTTAAAAGTGGAGCATTCCATGTATGGTCCCTAGCTGTATATAAAAATAACATGACCAAATAATATGACAAACACATATTTTATTATAAAAACGATTAACATTACACAACAAAAACAATCAAACTATAAAATGACCTCACATACAAATATTTTGTACAAAGTTGAACTTTAATCCTATATCAAAGAACCATGAAGGCCATTTCACTTTGATCACATATTAAAGATCACGGTATGGGATGATTGGATAATCACCATAAAGAGCATGAAATCACCTTTGTGCAACTAAGCCCCAGTTACATTACTTATGTTCATTATAATCTTAATTGTTTATGTAATACAATATTTTTATATTGGTTTGAGACACAAAATAATAGGGATTGTCCCACTATGAACTGGGGATGTCACTTTTTCACACTATAGGCAAACTGAGTGTAGGCAGACTGGGTTGTAGGCAAAATGGGTGTAGGCAAAGTGGGTTGTAGGCAGAATGGGAGGGAACCTTATATATAACGGGCGCAGCCATTTTGTTCCATCACAGTGGATACGCCCTCTGGCGAGCCTGTGGTTACGTAATTCATAACGCGTCACGTCAGGAATTAGTCTTAGAACTGAAGAAACAAACGTACCTCATTTTAGCGGGTGCATCGCAATGTTCTGTAATAATATTCATCCCAGTAAGCCAGCATTAAGTATATATTATTTTTAAAGATAAAATAAACCACCATAGTCAAAGTGGTCGAAAGAACTTTATCATGTTTTGTCCATACATTAACCCACGTACTGAAATGATAATCGGAGTGTTTTCTTAGGTAATTGGTCTATCGTGTAGTTGCCTATACCTGTTAACCGGCCTCAGTGGCGCAGTGGTTAAGCCATCGAACATAAGGCCGGTAGGTACAGGGCTCACAGTCTGGTACCGGCTCCACCCAGGGCGAGTTTTAACGACTCAATGGGTAGGTATAAGACCACTACACTTTCTTCTCTTTCACTAACAATTAACAACTAACCCACTGTCCTGGTCAGACAACACAGATAGCTGAGATGTGTGCCCAGGACAGCGTGCTTCAAACTTAATTGAATATAAGCACGAAAATAAGTTGAAATGAAATCCACATGTGATTCCTGATTGGCAGATGTATATTTGGTTGGTAACCAGACGAGGCAATTAATTACCGCCGTCTAGACACAAAAATACATACCATATTATTAACATCACAGGGTATGGTGAAATAACCTGCCACCCCTAAAATGGTAATGGACATTATCAGCCGTCATGCTTTATTACTGTAAATAATTATGTAAAACTCTTGATTAAGTAGACTTTCCCATCTAAAATCACAGAACTTATCAATTACGTAGTCCCCCCCCCCCCAAAAAAAAAGAAGAAAAAAAAGAAAGAAAAAAAAAGAAAAAAAGTTGTCACTTGGGTATCGTGAGTGGTCGTTTTTGCTTCGACATAGCCTACTAGTATGCATTTTCTTTGAATTTTTTAAGAAAGAAAAATACTATAACCCCATTTTGTTCTGTTACTTCAAACTGAAATATATTTAGTTAAATAGTTTATTATATTATCAAGTCATTTATGTTGTTTTACTACGTTTGTTTACACTGTGCATACAGGAGTTGGTAGGAAGTGGCGTCACTTCTTCCCAAGCTACAGTATCGAACGCAACGAAAACGAAACAAAATGGCTGCCCCCAGTTAACAGCAATAATCACGTTTTTTTTTATTAACTCTAAAATTACGCCTTTTTTTCATTTGTTAAAGTGTCAGTATGTGTTGGTGGTCTGGGTATGCATCTTTCCAACGCATAAGGCTCTTGTTTGACTTGTCCTCCCATTTAACCGTGATGTATGGTTCTCCGCCAGGAGGACTGCCACTTGACAGAACGTGATATTACAGGCGTCAAAGAGTCTACTCTTTCCGCAAAGGGACGCCTAAATGTACACGTGGGTGTGCATAGAGGAACCGTTCACACAGGGAGTTTTATGCATTTTACAGAACATTGCTCAACGTTTTCTGAGTCTGCGCCTGACAGAAATCCCAAATAACAGTGGTGTGTACCCAGAACCGTAACTGGATATAAACATAACACCCATTCATCCATTCTTCATCCACCCACCCCTCTACCTATCCATCCCTCCAGCTATCCATCCACCCACCCATCCAATCCATCTATCTATCCATCATTCATCAAAATCACCAAATCCCACACACCTACACATCGACCCGCCATCCATCCTTCCATCCATCAATCAATCTATGCATTCAATCATCCATCTAGCTTTATTTTCTTTTTAAAATTTTCTTATAGCAAATATCGCCACAATTATAATGGTCAATCGAAATTTCATACATGCTTTATTTTGTCGCTATTGACTGGCGCCACAGATTGTTCAAGTTCATTAAGAGATCGGCGTAAATGCAGATTTCGAGATCTACAGGGACCAACGGAATTCTTGAAGATCTACAAATAGAAACGTCGACAGAGGGAAGTACTTTAACTTGTGCACACCGACTAGTTTTCCATACGAAGATAGCCTGACGAATTGCGCGGATCAATATAAAATTTAGCCTCAAGCCGATCTGGATAAAACTATTTAATGATTCATTACAACAAACCATTCAAACTTTGATATTACATGCCAAGTTGAAAGACGTTAATTGAACGGGACTGTAATAAATGCTCCAATTCAAAAATCAATATTGATCATCATAACAGCGGGGACACTTGGATAATTTATCAATGTTTTCCTCCAAATGAAACTGTTATTTTATCAATCCCAATCTTAGAGCTAATTTTCACAGCGCGCCGTAAAGCCGACCAATTTGAGAAAGTCGATTATGGATGGGCCCCGTGCGTCTCTCGGCGTCCCCGTGATTAAAGAGTCCGGGCTGACTTGTGACCGCGTCTTGGGCCGGCCCGTCAGCTAATGATTTGCGCACACATTATTCAACTCAGATTAAAGTGCGCTTTGTTTACCTATTTCGCATTGATTCCACGAAAGCCTGTGCCATTCCTCTGCTAAGTAAACCGCACCCAGAGTCGGTTTCTGGTTGCCAAACAAAACGTTGAGTTGAGATTCACAAGATTCGCCAACAGCGAGTCGTCTGTGAAGCACCACGTCGTTTTTCTGACTACAGACAGCACATAACTACAAAGGACTATAGGCAATACATAACTACAGACAACACATCACTACAGACAACACATCACTATAGACAACACATCACTATACACAACACACCACTACAGAGAACACATCACTATAGGCAACAGATCACTACAGACAACACACCACTACAGACAACACATCACTACAGGCAACAGATCACTAAAAACAACACACCACTACAGACAACACAACACTACAGACAACATATTACTACATACAACATAACACTACAGACAACACAGCACTACAGGCAATATATCACTATAGACAACACATCACTACAGACAACACACCACTATACACAACACGCCACAACAGACAACACATCACTACAGACAACAGATCACTACAGGCAACATATCACTACAGACAACATCACTACAGACAACACATCACTATACACAACACACCACTACAGACAACACATCACTACAGACAACAGATCACTACAGACAACAGATCACTACGGGCAACTTATCACTACAGACAACATAACACTACATACAACACATCACTACAAACAACACAGCACTACAGGCACCATATCACTACAGACAACACAGCACTACAGACAACACAGCACTACAGACAACACAGCACTACAGACAACACAACACTAAAGATAACAAAGCACTATAGACAACATATCAATACAGACAACACAACACTACAGACAACACACCACTACAGGCAACATATCCCTACAGACAACACATAACTGCAAACAACACATCACTCCAAACAACACTCCACTACAAATAACACATTACCACAGACAACACAAAACTACAGGCAACATATCACTACAAGCAACACATCACTGCAGAGAACACATCACTACATACAACACTCCAGTGCAGATAACACATCACTACAGACAACACATCACTACAGACAACACATCACTACATACAATACACCATTACAAGCACCACTATAGACAACACACCACTACAGACAATGTATCATTACATCATTACAGACAACACAAGACTACAGACAACACATCACTACAGACAAAATCACTACAGAAAACACATCGCTACAGAGAACACATCACTACAGACAAAATCACTACAGAAAACACATCGCTACAGAGAACACATCACTACAGACAACACACCATTACAGAGAACACATCACTACAGACAACGCACCATTACAGACAACACACGACTACAGACAACACATCACTACAGACAAAATCACTACAGAAAACACATCGCTACAGAGAACACATCACTACAGACAACACACCATTACAGATAACACACGACTACAGACAACACATCACTACAGACAACACCACAGAAAACACATTACAACAGACAACACATCAATACAGACAACACACCATTACAGACATCATTACAGATAATACACCACTACAGGCAACATATCATTACAGACAACACAAGACTACAGACAACATATTAATACAGAGAACACATCACTACAGACAAAACAAGACTACAGACAACACATCGCTACAGAGAACACATCACTACAGAAAACACACCACTACAAACAAGACATCATTACAAACAACAGACCACTACAGACAACACACTACTGCAGACAACACACCATTACAGACATCATTACAAACAACACACCACTACAGACAACACACTACTACAGACAACACACCACTACAGACATGATTACAAACAACACACCACTACAGACAACACATCATTACAGACAGCACAAGACTACAGAAAACACACCACTACAGACAATATCACTACAGACAACATCACTACAGAGAACACATCACTACAGACAACATCACTACAGTACATCATTACAGACAATATCACTACAGTGAACACATCACTACAGACAATATCACTACAGAGAACACATCACTACAGACAACATCACTACAGTGAACACATCACTACAGACAACATCACTACAGAAAACACATCACTACAGACAACATCACTACAGAGAACACATCACTACAGACAACATCACTACAGTGAACACATCACTACAGACAACATCACTACAGAGAACACATCACTACAGACAATATCACTACAGAAAACACTTCACTACAGACAACATCACTACAGAGAACATCACTACAGACAACATCACTACAGAAAACATCACTACAGACAATATCACTACAGAAAACACTTCACTACAGACAACATCACTACAGAGAACATCACTACAGACAACATCACTACAGAGAACATCACTACAGACAACATCACTACAGAAAACATCACTACAGAGAACACATCACTACAGACAATATCACTACAGAAAACACTTCACTACAGACAACATCACTACAGAGAACATCACTACAGACAACATCACTACAGACAACATCACTACAGAAAACATCACTACAGACAATATCACTACAGAAAACACTTCACTACAGACAACATCACTACAGAGAACATCACTACAGACAACATCACTACAGAGAACATCACTACAGACAACATCACTACAGAAAACACATCACTACAGACAACATCACTACAGAGAACACATCACTACAGACAACATCACTACAGTGAACACATCACTACAGACAACATCACTACAGAAAACACTTCACTACAGACAACATCACTACAGAGAACATCACTACAGACAACATCACTACAGAGAACACATCACTACAGAGAACATCACTACAGAGAACACATCACTACAGACAACACACCACTACAGACAACACATCATTATAAATAGCATAGCTTTATTATATTAAAGTTCGTTGACCTTGAATACACATTATAGACCACTGACCTTAAATATAGACCACTGACCTTAAATATACGTGAAACAGACCAACACGAATTAAACATTATAGCTCATTGACCTTGAATGCTTGTGAAATAGACCAACACGAAGTAAACAGTATAACTCACTTACCTTGAATACTCGTGAAACAGACCAACACGAAGTAAACAGTATAACTCACTGACCTTGAATACACTTGATAAAGACTAACATGAAACAAACATAGTTGACCTTAGTTTAATTTGAAACGAAAAAGCTTGAAGCAAACATTTAAATACGTTGACCTTTAATGCACGTGAGACGGACCAATGTTGAGTTTAACTGCAATTCATCAACGAAGTGTAATTTTAAAAATTAGCTTCTCATTTCATGTTGTTTTACTTTAGCTAACAAATAGAAAGTTAGAACTACCTTGTTATTCAGCCTTTAACAACTGTAGTCAAATTGACAACGTCGAAAATAAAATTATCTCAGGTCTGATTAAATTAGAACTAAATTAGTCTTGGTTTTCAGACAAACAATAAACTCTTTAAAAACAGAAAATATTGTCTGAGCGTGTATACTATACGAAGCGAGTTTGCGCGGTAGATGTGATAAAAACAGAACATACTGTTTTCAAATGGCCGCACCAGCCTAAAGATACCCGAACGTTTGGTTGACGCGTGACGTCACGCCAGTACCAAAGTTTATTATACAGCTTTACAGCACGTATGATCATATTATATGAATTTTATGGAACTGTTTGGAGTGTAGCATGTGGATAATACATCAGCGCACTGCATGGCTGGTTGAAAAATAATTACACCGACACTAGACCATCCAATAAAAATTATAACACGATTAGACCAAACCAGCCAATAATAATGTCATACTACATTAAGACATTAGTTAAGAAGCTAACCAAACCGTCTGTCGTGGACAGACAGCCCAGATAGCTGCGTTGTGTGCCCAGGACAGCGTGCTTGAACCTTAATTGGATATAAGCACAGAAATAATTTAAAATGAATGAAATGCTAACCAATACGGTCCTTGGTGGTTTAGTAGTTAAGCCATCGGGTTTATAGCTGGTAGGTACTGGGTTCGTATCCCGATACCGGCTCTCATCAATGGGTAAGGCCACTATACCGACTTCTATCTTTCTAACCACAAACAACTCGTTAACCACTAACCCTCTGTCCCAGACCGACAGCCCGGTAAACTGATGTGTGTGCCCAAGACAGCTTGCTTGAACCTTAATTAGATATAAGCACGAAAATAAGATGAAATAAATGAATGAATGGTAAGCAACGCTAGTGTTGGTTTTTATTTGATATATAACATCCGCTGAATAACCTGACAAGTTGAAAAGAGGACAAACTCACATAGGTCCCACCCTTCCGGTACATAACCTCTCCATGGAGAAGAGGACAAACTCACATAGGTCCCACCCTTCCGGTACATAACCTCTCCATGGAGAAGAGGACAAACTCACATAGGTCCCACCCTTCCTGTACATAACCTCTCCACAGACAAGACTCCCTTAGAGTCCCCTGTTCTCACAGTTTGGCACATCACGGCAAGTGAGCCTCCACGGACCTAGGCTAGACTGAAGGGATCTCGGAGCAGCTGGAGTCCCAAAGGTTTATTCATATTCTTTGACACTAATTAATCCAGTCCCAACAATAAATAAACAGACAACGAAATGGAAGGCGTAAATTATGGATATCAAAGGGAAGTCGCGGTCCTCCTAAGAACGAACACCTGATAGTGGATCTTGGAAGCAATCACATTTCCTAACACCCTATCGACGCTGCCTTGTGCAGAGATACGATTTTCATCAGGAAATACGGTTTTGTCATTCACATCAAGAAAGACATTCAATGTAGGAAACGAAACATTCAAAATCCAAACCAATAATAATAATAATAATAATGATAATAATAATAATGATAATGATGATAATAATAATAATAATAATAATGATAATGATAATGATAATATTAATAATAATAATAATGATAATGATAATGATAATGATACTGATACTGATACTAATAATAATAATGATAATAATGATAATGATAATGATAATAATGATAATGATAATGATAATGATAATACTAATAATAATAATAATAATCATCATCATCATTATCACCCATCCATCCATCCATCCATTCATTCATTCATTCATTCATTCATTCATTCATTTATTCATTCATTCATTCTCACGCATCATCATTCATCATCAGTGATAACCACTAGTCACCTTAATCGGCAGCGGGTGATCGCTAATCTGAGATGCGAAGGGTTGTGGGATCGATCGCCCACAGTGGACCCGTCGAGTTGTTTTCAGTGCTAATTAAAACTTCACAACTGGTGTATGAAAGGCGATGCCCTGCTTCAATATCCTCTTCATTCGCCATCATCAGCATCACCATCCGTGCCAGTTATTATTCGTAATTCACCAGCATTCACCGTTATTATATTCATCCATCATTGTCCACCAATCACCATGGTTACCATTCATCGACGTCATCTATCATAGTCGTTCACTATTATATTCTATTGCCATCCAGCATCAACATCACCATTCATTATCATCATCATCATATTCATTAATCATTACCATCCATCGTCATTCAGCATCGGCATTTATCATCATCACATTAATTTTACATCACCATCACCATTCTTCACAGTCGTGATTATCGTTTGTCATTACCAACGATTCGGCAACAGTTCCTGTCTCGTCTCTAGTGTGCACCTCTGTACACAGTCTCGCTTGTTTCGTTCACCTCTCGCCCTAATGGTTAAGCCAGTTAGATCCAGTATCTTGTATCCATTTTCATTTAATTCTAATTTATTTTCTTACTGAAGTCTCAAGTATGCGTTCTCTGGGCACAAACTTCAATTGTCAGGCTTGTCTATCTTGACAGGGTATATATTAGTATGTTTGCCAGGACTCCAAACCTTACAGTTCGGTACCAACAATTGTTGTTTGTGGCTTTTGCATCAACACCCTCCAAAGTTTCTAAATTCACAAAGAACAATTGTGGGTACTGAACAGCAATGTTCAGCCAAAAATTAGGATTTGGCAAACAGACAATATAAATACGTTGTTAGTGGTTTGTGAAGAAGAAGTCTGTGTGCCGACTATACATCTTCCCATTGAGCTGTTGCATCTAGGTCTAGGTGGAAGCATGTACCAGGACGCGAGCTCAGTAACCACCAGCTTTAAAACAAAAGTTTTACTCCCGAGACAGGTACTAATTTTTCCGTATTTTTTTTTTTTTTAATATTGTTTTTAATGACCAAGATTTAAACAAGAGTGTGTACAGAAGCGAGACTACTTCGTGCCTGCTTGCGGTGATTTAGTTTGCATTGTAACGCTTAACAAACGGTGATAAGAGGCGTGTTAACGTGTATTTTTTAGCACGAAATGTGCAGATGGTAAAATGATGAGCAGACATCAAAGCCACGTGCACCAGCTCGCCTTGTCTTACGTTCCTGTGATCTCATCAAACCACTTAGCGATCATCCCGTTTTTCAGCAGTCAGGGCAAAAAGTGGGCGAGTTATTGTCGTCTGCATTGGTGAAGAAATATATGCAAACTATGTCCAGCGCCCAGCAGGTATTCTGCTAACAGTGTTCCTATTAAACAAAAAGATATGGTCAAATAAATAATTTACAGTTATGTGTACGAGCAGATGTGTCGTGGTTTTACCGTTTAAAGGGACAAGCCAGAGTTTGTAGTCATTTTAAAAGGTTTTCGGAGAATAAAATAGGTTTATATTATTAAAATTACAATTTACTGACATTTTCGAGCTTCTACAACCGATGCATTTCTGTACTTCGTAATATTTTGTAGTATCTTATTATAAATTTGTGTCTAAAATAATTTCGTATTATTTCTTCCAAAGGCCAAAGGAAATTCGAAATAATTAGACCAAAGGTCATTCCAAATGTATTTATTTATATAATGTTTTAATTGTAAACATGATAATGTAAGACAGTGTTTTAAGGGGTTGGGGGGGGGGGGGGGGGACCCGAATTCTTGTTGAAAATTCAAGATAGTGGGTTTTTTACTAAATGCTAAATGCAGATTAATTGTTTCAAAATAGCTTCTGCTGCTCATACAGTTTACCTTCAAAGAACTAACGAAGGCCACTTCAACATGATATTGACAATTACATGTAGAATCAACAATACCTACACTTATGAAGTACTTCATTTAGAATGCAAAACATATTTGTTTAATGACATAATTAGAGCGCATTGATTTATTAATCATCGGCTACTGGATGTTAAACAGTTGATAGTTCTCACTGATAGTCTTCAGAGGAAACCAGCTACATTCTTTAATTAGAGGGCATTGATTTATTAATCATCGGTTACTGGATGTTAAACAGTTGATAGTTCTCACTGATAGTCTTCAGAGGAATCCAGCTACATTCTTTAATTAGAGCATCGGCTACTGGATGTTAAACAGTTGATAGTTCTCATTGATTTATTAATCATCGGCTACTGGATGTTAAACAGTTGATAGTTCTCACTGATAGTCTTCAGAAGAAACCAGCTACATTCTTTAATTAGAGCTCATTGATTTATTAATCATCGGCTACTGGATGTTAAACAGTTGATAGTTCTCACTGATAGTCTTCAGAGGAAACCAGCTACATTCTTTAATTAGAGGGCATTGATTTATTAATCATCGGCTACTGGATGTTAAACAGTTGATAGTTCTCAGTGATAGTCTTCAGAGGAAACCAGCTACATTCTTTAATTAGAGCTCATTGATTTATTAATCATCGGCTACTGGATGTTAAACAGTTGATAGTTCTCACTGATAGTCTTCAGAGGAAACCAGCTACATTCTTTAATTAGAGCTCATTGATTTATTAATCATCGGCTACTGGATGTTAAACAGTTGATAGTTCTCACTGATAGTCTTCAGAGGAAACCAGCCACATTCTTTAATTAGAGCTCATTGATTTATTAATCATCGGCTACTGGATGTTAAACAGTTGATAGTTCTCACTGATAGTCTTCAGAGGAAACCAGCTACATTCTTTAATTAGAGCGCATTGATTTATTAATCATCGGCTACTGCTACTGGATGTTAAACAGTTGATAGTTCTCACTGATAGTCTTCAGAGGAAACCAGCTACATTCTTTAATTAGAGCTCATTGATTTATTAATCATCGGCTACTGGATGTTAAACAGTTGATAGTTCTCACTGATAGTCTTCAGAGGAAACCAGCTACATTCTTTAATTAGAGGGCATTGATTTATTAATCATCGGCTACTGGATGTTAAACAGTTGATAGTTCTCACTGATAGTCTTCAGAGGAAACCAGCTACATTCTTTAATTAGAGCTCATTGATTTATTAATCATCGGCTACTGGATGTTAAACAGTTGATAGTTCTCACTGATAGTCTTCAGAGGAAACCAGCTACATTCTTTAATTAGAGGGCATTGATTTATTAATCATCGGCTACTGGATGTTAAACAGTTGATAGTTCTCACTGATAGTCTTCAGAGGAAACCAGCTACATTCTTTAATTAGAGGGCATTGATTTATTAATCATCGGCTACTGGATGTTAAACAGTTGATAGTTCTCACTGATAGTCTTCAGAGGAAACCAGCTACATTCTTTAATTAGAGCTCATTGATTTATTAATCATCGGCTACTGGATGTTAAACAGTTGATAGTTCTCACTGATAGTCTTCAGAAGAAACCAGCTACATTCTTTAATTAGAGGGCATTGATTTATTAATCATCGGCTACTGGATGTTAAACAGTTGATAGTTCTCACTGATAGTCTTCAGAAGAAACCAGCTACATTCTTTAATTAGAGGGCATTGATTTATTAATCATCGGCTACTGGATGTTAAACAGTTGATAGTTCTCACTGATAGTCTTCAGAGGAAACCAGCTACATTCTTTAATTAGAGGGCATTGATTTATTAATCATCGGCTACTGGATGTTAAACAGTTGATAGTTCTCACTGATAGTCTTCAGAGGAAACTACATTCTTTAATTAGAGCTCATTGATTTATTAATCATCGGCTACTGGATGTTAAACAGTTGATAGTTCTCACTGATAGTCTTCAGAGGAAACCAGCTACATTCTTTAATTAGAGCTCATTGATTTATTAATCATCGGCTACTGGATGTTAAACAGTTGATAGTTCTCACTGATAGTCTTCAGAGGAAACCAGCTACATTCTTTAATTAGAGCTCATTGATTTATTAATCATCGGCTACTGGATGTTAAACAGTTGATAGTTCTCACTGATAGTCTTCAGAGGAAACCAGCTACATTCTTTAATTAGAGCTCATTGATTTATTAATCATCGGCTACTGGATGTTAAACAGTTGATAGTTCTCACTGATAGTCTTCAGAGGAAACCAGCTACATTCTTTAATTAGAGCTCATTGATTTATTAATCATCGGCTACTGGATGTTAAACAGTTGATAGTTCTCACTGATAGTCTTCAGAGGAAACCAGCTACATTCTTTAATTAGAGCTCATTGATTTATTAATCATCGGCTACTGGATGTTAAACAGTTGATAGTTCTCACTGATAGTCTTCAGAGGAAACCAGCTACATTCTTTAATTAGAGCGCATTGATTTATTAATCATCGGCTACTGGATGTTAAACAGTTGATAGTTGTCACTGATAGTCTTCAGAGGAAACCAACTACATTCTTTAATTAGTAGCATCTTTTATCTTGCAGTTTCCCACAGACAGAACAGCACATATCATAGATTTTGATATAGCCAGTAAATACCATTAACATAAATAACATAATAAAGGTGAAAATGAAATTATAGCCAGCTATTGTTATATCACGTGATATTTATAAGATACTAAAAAAGCTTCCATTTCGTATCATGTTTATGTCCCGAATGAAATAATGTTCAATTGTCATCAGCTTTAGCGAGTGACAATGGCAATATTTTCACGAGGGACATAAACATGATACAAATGGTAGCGAGTTTAATATTATTACCTACAATCGATTTTAATGTATATCACTCAACTCGTTTGGTTGACGTGTTACGTCCCACTTGGCGTTCTATGTACCACTTTAATATGTACGAAGATATTTTTAACCATATGGGTAATAAAATCAGAAGACGCGATTTCATTGGTATAGCTAATATTAACCAATCAGGAACAAGCTAACAAATGCATTCATTACATTATTGTTATCAACATTTTATCGGGAAGCATTTATTCATTGTAATTCTATACTTATTGACAACTTATTAAAAAGGCGGTGAAAATTTACCGTTTGCCAGCAATTAAAAGACATCCCTAGATATCCAAATTAATGCTCTATCAAACTGAAATAGATCCAGCCGCCGTAAATAAAATGTGTTGAGTGCGTCGTTAAATAAACAATTTCCTTTCTTTTTCTTTACAATATTCATCTAAAATTAAATTTTAATATTTATATCCTTAGAAAACCATTACAGTGATTGATATACTATTGTTTTTATTTAGCAGAGAGCTTCATAAATTGAAATAACTTGTGCCAACAATGACAGCTCAAATTCTAAACTAGTTTGCTGAAATATGCCGCTCCTTTAGCACAGGAATAATAACGTATTGGATGGGTGATATAGATTAGCTTTTTCAGTGTTAAAAACAAAACAAGATTTTTTTTTTATTACGTTTTCATGTATATATAATGTACAATTGTGTGTGTGTGTGTGTGTGTGTATGTGTGTGTGTGTGTGTGTGTGTGTGTGTGTGTGTGTGTGTGTATTTACGTTACAGCGGGTTTCTACAGTAGTAAAAAGAAAATATTTAACTTACATTCCACATCAACACTAAGCTCGTTGTTGGTACAAAATCAACAAGGGTATCATAATGATATTAGATGTAACCTGCGCTACAAACGAGAACGTTCGTATGTGGGTATGGTGGTCTTATACGGAGTTTTCTTAAAAAAACCCACCCCAAAATACAAACATGACTGTAGTGTAGGTAGCTAGACCGAATTAGCCGAGATTGTACACACGGCCGCCGTATATATAGTCACTTCTGTGTTAAGTAACAAAGACGGCGGCCTCCATTACTGTTGTATTTGTGGAATTCATCTTTGCACGCAATATTATTGCACGATGTGTGTACGTTAGTTGACTGGATGATCCTTACAAACTGCGGCATCGAGTAAGTACAAAGAAAGCGGTCGGTGGTACAAATCAAAAGAAGGGGTCAAACCGAACGAAAACTGTTAAAAAGGTCTTGCGTATTATGTTATAGATTTCTGTGTTGTGAGACTTTCATCCTAGATATATGTCAACTTGATAATCATGTGAAGGTTGCCATGGATGTAAATTCTTCACTTTTTCTACTTATAACATGAAAATCATAAAATGAAACAGAATAATAATTTAATAAGAAGCCAAACAGAAAATGCGAAAAGTCTATAAAAAAAACAACTTGCATTCCCACAGATGCTGCACACAAAAATCGTTAGAAAGCAAATATTAGAAGCTGGATATTCGGTGGAATAGATATTTACCTAATATGAAATAAATGAGCTCAGACATTGGTGTTGTGATTAGTACCCCCAGGCCAGTCGATCGCACAGTCCACTTCCGGTTTAGTGTTTGTGCCGGGTCCGAGTTGTGATAATTGTTGCCCGTGGCGACCGTCTAACAAGGTGCGCAATAAATTGACCAAAAGTAATCGCGAATTACTATTCTCTGCAAACGACGCACCTGCGGCATTCTTTTAAATATTTACAGAGCAAATTCCAATAAATACTTCGGGTCAATATCTCTCCTCTCTGCGACTGTATGGTGCCAATGTGCCCGAGGCCTGACAACCATTTCAAACTGTTATTTGTCGACATGCGCGCACTTACGTGAACTGCCTTGAGCCACTGCTACGTCGTCGATGATGAAAAAAGACGATGCTTTGTCGCAATCTGCAGCTAAAATGGCGTTGTGTGCTAAAGTAACTAGTTGTGTGTTTCTAGCATTGTATTCCTAGATCAATTGCCGTATCTAATAGTCTGGTGAACACTTGTAAATGGAATTGCTTCCCGTTCTCAAATTTAATTGAAATACATCAAACCATCCAACCTTTGGGAAGAAAATCTTTAATATGATTGCTAGCGTTATGGCACGGCACTGATGGGTGATTATAGAAATGAAAACCCCAAGATAGATTCTAGGATCGGAAAGAAATGTTAGGATGTGTATTCGACCAATGTGAATTTATCTTGTGTTAATAACAAATGTTTGATAGGCCATACCATACAGTTTCAGAAATTTAAAAAAACCCACTATATAAATCTACAAACATTCGATGGAAATAGCGGAGATAGGTGCGAAAAAAAAGAGATAGGCGGGAAAATAAAGAGGAGCGCAGAAAAATAAAGGAGGGCGCCAAAACGTGAAAAGAGGGCGGCAAATTACAATAGCAAACGGGCCGGCCCGCTTAAATGGAGCAGCGAGAACACTGGTCACTATCGTGGCGAAATTTAGAACACGTTCAAATAATACACTTATACTGAACACAAATAATACACATAAACCGAACACAAATAATATACATATACTGAACACAAATAATACACATAAACCGAACACAAATAATATACATATACTGAACACAAATAATACACCTATACTGAACACAAATGATACACCTATACTAAACACAAATAATATACATATACTGAACACAAATAATACACCTATACTGAACACAAATAATACACCTATACTAAACACAAATAATGCACCTATACTGAACACAACTAATACACCTATACTGAACACAAATAATACACCTATACTAAACACAAATAATACACCTATACTGAACACAAATAATACACCTATACTAAACACAAATAATACACCTATACTGAACACAAATAATACACCTATACTGAACACAAATAATACACCTATACTGAACACAAATAATGCACATATACTGAACACAAATAATACACCTATACTGAACACAAGTAATACACCTATACTGAACACAAATAATGCACATATACTGAACACAAATAATACACCTATACTGAACACAAATAATACACCTATACTGAACACAAATAATACACCTATACCGAACACAAATAATACACCTATACTGAACACAAATAATACACGTATACTGAACACATATAATACACATATACTGAAAACAAATAATATACATATACTGAACACAATTAATGCACATATACTGAACACAAATAATATACATATATTGAACACAAATAATACACGTGAATATCCATTTAGTTTTCTTTAATTAATTTTAAATTATTCACTTTGAATGTCATTAGTTTGTGTGTACACTACAATTATCAATGTCCGGTGAACACTTTAGGCTCATTTTGATAGTTTACTTACAGAATTAATTTTATAATAAATACACATAATCTTTATATATTAAAATGTATATACACTAAAGACTAGTGGTGTCCTGTCACGCAAAAATACCAAAAATTAGTTGTGTACTGTCAGGCGCAAATACTAAAAGTAGTGGTGTACTGTCAGGCGCAAATACTAAATGTAGTGATGTACTGTCAGGCGCAAATACTAAATGTAGTGATGTACTGTCAGGCGCAAATACTAAATGTAATGGTGTACTGTCAGGCGCAAATACTAAATGTAGTGGTGTACTGTCAGGCGCAAATACTAAATGTAGTGGTGTACTGTCAGGCGCAAATACTAAATGTAATGGTGTACTGTCAGACGCAAATACTAAAAGTAGTGGTGTACTGTCAGGCGCAAATACTAAAAGTAATGGTGTACTGTCAGGCGCAAATACTAAAAGTAGTGGTGTACTGTCAGGCGCAAATACTAAAAGTAGTGGTGTACTGTCAGGCGCAAATACTAAAAGTAGTGGTGTACTGTCAGGCGCAAATACTAAAAGTAGTGGTATACTGTCAGACGCAAATACTAAAAGTAGTGATGTACTGTCAGGCGCAAATACTAAAAGTAGTGGTGTACTGTCAGGCGCAAATACTAAATGTAGTGATGTACTGTCAGGCGCAAATACTAAAAGTAGTGGTGTACTGTCAGGCGCAAATACTAAAACTAGTGGTGTACTGTCAGGCGCAAATACTAAATGTAGTGATGTACTGTCAGGCGCAAATACTAAATGTAGTGATGTACTGTCAGGCGCAAATACTAAAAGTAGTGGTATACTGTCAGGCGCAAATACTAAAAGTAGTGGTGTACTGTCAGGCGCAAATACTAAATGTAATGGTGTACTGTCAGACGCAAATACTAAAAGTAGTGGTATACTGTCAGGCGCAAATACTAAAAGTAGTGGTGTACTGTCAGGCGCAAATACTAAATGTAATGGTGTACTGTCAGGCGCAAATACTAAAAGTAGTGGTGTACTGTCAGGCGCAAATACTAAATGTAATGATGTACTGTCAGGCGCAAATACTAAAAGTAGTGGTATACTGTCAGGCGCAAATACTAAAAGTAGTGGTGTACTGTCAGGCGCAAATACTAAATGTAATGGTGTACTGTCAGGCGCAAATACTAAAAGTAGTGGTGTACTGTCAGGCGCAAATACTAAAACTAGTGATGTACTGTCAGACGCAAATAGTAAAAAAACCTTCACTGTTACAGATGTGACACACACATTTTTAGAAAACGTCTTTTTATCGATTTGTCTAGTTATCCTTAAAAGAAGGTTTTACTGTGTTCACATGCAATGCATTAATATATTTTATGCCAAAGTATGCACTAATGATTCCATAGCAAAAACATTTGGAATACTTTTGCAATTTCCGCTGGCTCTTTAGAAATAAATTTATGTTTTAATATGACCCTAAACAATGCATTTTCTCTCAATGGGAAATAGGTCGTTAAAGGGACTGTCTTGGTTTTATCGGTGTCGGCCCGGGACGTAGAAACTCCTATTTTGTGTAGTACCAGTTTGCCGAATTATGAATGTCCCGGGAAGTAGAAGGAACTAATTGGTTTGCATGTTCTGCATTGCAGTGTGAGCCGTGTTTTCTTTACCAACGAAATGAGAAGCGTTTATATTCTAGCATTACTGTTCGGAGTAGCAACTGAGCACGCGCTTGCGTTTGTTTTATTTTGCTCGTATTGGTCTCTACTGTTAAAGAATTACTGTCCTGGGTTGTATTTTATATCTGCTCACAACGTTGTACGCCACACAATTGAGAGGCTGGGTTGTTTTTTTGTTTTGTTTTTAGGACTAGCACCAGAATGTATAGAAAACGATGATGTACAAAAGGTGGTAAGGCGTGCTTCAGCCCTTCCGATGTTTCCGCTGGACAAAGTTTCGGACGTTTAGGCTGACACAATTGCCGACAGTTCCCAGGATGAAAAGGTAACATTACTGATGGACTACGTCACTAACACCTCGATAGAAGGACCATGCAGTCCAGAAATGTGGAACCACTTTGCTAATGACAGCCACCGGACAAATAACCATTTGGAAGGATGGCACCATAAAATAAATAAAATCGCCTAGAAGAGTCATCCGAACATATTTGAGATGGTAGGTCTATTGAACGTGAACAGTCTACAGTGGAAGTTAACCTACAGCAATTAGATGGGCACTGGCGAGCTCCGGCACGAAAACGAAAATACCGCACTGTCGATGCCAGAATCCGGTCTCTGAAAGACGAGTTGATCAGCCACATCACCACAGACTGATCACATCGGAGAACTTTTGCATTTCAACTGAAAGCTGCGAGAATCAACGTAAATGTTTTGCGTTCAAAATGAATCGTGGAACTGAATTATGGAAAGAATTAATGTATTTCTGAAGTTTGAATAAAAATGTTACGCTACTTTTAAATTGGATACTTTGTTGTATTAACATATAAAAATTAACAAACAGACAGACATAGATACAGAGAGACAGACACACAGACACACGACGGACGGACAGACATATCTACACCAGAGCCATTAAAACTTAGGTTGGAGCCGATATTATTTTATATCATTTTAAAATTTATTTTATTTTATTTATTTGTAATACCTACAACATAACCAGTGACACGAATTCTTAGTGCTAATAACTGCACTGTGGTACAGAATAGTTCGTTGTTAACTTTTGACTGCACACACCGTTAACCAGGTAAAAGGGCAATTAACGAGTACCGGGACGTAGATAGATCCTAATTAGTACACAAGTCCCGCGACGCAGAATTCATTTTAGGACCATTTATACAAGTTTATCTACTTCCCGGGCCATAACCGTTTTATCAGCCTTAGCAAGACTTCCGTTTGTCCCCCCCCCCCCCCTCCCCGAAAACCTACCAATAAAAAACAAACAAAAAGCAAACAAATAAAAACAAAAATAAACAAACTAACTAAACAAACAATACACACATTTTGGGGATTTTCGTGTTGTTTGTTTTGTGAAGTTTGGAATGGCCTTTGATGGAATTATTCAAATGTCGTTTGGCCGTTGAAAGAAATAATAAATTCGTACGTACATCATTATTTTTAACAAAGTACGAAACTCGATAATGAAATACTACAAAACATTACGATGTCCACAAATGCCTTGGTTATAGAGATATTGGGGAGGGACGTAGCCAAGTGGTAAATGCTCGCCTGATGCCCGGTCAGTCTGGGGTCGATCCACGATCCACTGAAGTACTTTTCGTCCCAACCGATGCACTGCGATTGGTAATGGTATGTGTTATCCTGTCTGTGGGATCGTGAATATAAAAGATGCCTTGTTACTATAAAAAAATTTTTAACAGGTTCCCTCTCTAGAACTATATGTAAACATTCCCAAATGTTTCACATCCAATAGCCGATGATAAATAAATCAATGTGCTCTATTGGGGTTATTAAACAAAGCAAATTTTATATACAGTTATTAATATCTGAAGCAAGAAAATGTAAGTAAATTGTAATTTTAATAACGTAAACATATTTTAATTCCAGAAAACGTATCGTAAAGGTTATAAACTCTGGGTAGTTCCTTTAGTTAAACGGTTTACGGTATTTCCTGTTGGTGGGAAATAGGTCATTAAAGAATAGGCAAGACAAGAACATAACCTTTTAGATTAAAATGTAACCATCTAAAACTTGGTCTAGAAAGTGAGAAAAGAAACCCGATGCCGCCACATAAGTTAATCTCACCGAATAGCAAAATAAATATTTTATACACACTTTTCACGGATAGAATAGCTGATAGCACAATTTCAATTCACCAGTCGTATAATACTGGTTGTAACAGGGAAATTCCCTGATCTTACTATAAGGATCGATCCTTGGACCCATCACACCCCACAGGGTCTTTCTACTGCAGAGCGAAACCCGTTCTCTTGACGCGGGAAAACAGTGTAAGCAAAAAACACAAACAGGCATTGTGATTACGACAGCCAGCCAGACACAGAACTCAGAGAGACACAGAACACAGACACAGACACAGACACAGATACAGACACAGAGAGAGACAGAACACAAATACAGAGACACAGACACAGGGAGACACAGACACAGATACAGACACAGAGAGACACAGAACACAGACACAGAGAGAGACAGACACAGGGAGACACAGACACAGATACAGACACAGAGAGACACAGAACACAGAGAGACACAGACACAGGGAGACACAGACACAGTGAGATACAGACACAGGTAGACACAGACACAGAACACAGATAGACACAAAGAGACACAGACACAACATTAAAAAAAAGCTTCAACATACATCCAATATAAATAATACAATTTGTTAGACATCCGTTGGTAAGCAAGTCATTCGTTATTTTTAATAACACATACTGTTAATACATATACGTGTGATGACAATTTAAAGACATAGAACTGGCTATTCCTAGGTAATACCCAGGTCACCACAAGCATACCATCCAATAAAAAACACGATCGAAATCGATCACTCTGTGACATACAAGTTAACTACATATACTATACAAGCGCTATTTTAAAACTGGTTACTACATTCGTGTCTGTTATATACCATTTATTTTAAAACTCGCTTTCACTCAATAAATACGTTTTAAAACAAGTCGATGTCAGATATATGGTATCTAACGGCCACTCGTGTAGTATTTACTATTCCCGTGATCCACGGTGACTATACCGAATGGTGACTATATTGGTATACTAGTATATCCCGATGTTGTAATTTAATAGCATGCATTTAGCGCCAGTTTAAGTTCATTTACTTAAAGGTTAATTTAGATACGATCACATGGCTGAAATCATTCGAACTTTGTTTTACAGACAGTGGGTGTTAAAAGAAACTGCCGACCGCCCACGTGGTAATTTCTAAAAGACTCCTTTATGTATTTACTGGATCTGTTTGTCATGGACCGCAACCTATAAATCTTTGTTGTGTGTGTATGAAATCCTCATGCAAGAGACGTATTCGAAATAAAATGTTCCGTTTCTTTTACGATAGCGCTCTTCCTCGCGTGTCGAATGATTAAGGACTTCGTACGCCATGCTAGATGTTAGTGTGCAGCTGTATCCCACGTGTATATCTTAACGGCTTGCAATAACTGTCATTCACGGACGAATCAACACCAACTTCGCCGCGTTATTTCAGTGTTAATAATCACACACGACCGTTTGCCTTATTGTTTCTAAACGTAAAGCTTTTGCCGAACACGACGTTAATCGTGAAATAATGCCACCACCGCTGACGTAGAAACAGCGGCGTTTTCGCGTTTCAGCGGACAGAATTGCCAGAACGTGTTGACGTTGTGAAACGCGAGTAATGGTGCTGATCACGTGACTCGCTACGCGGTCGCTCCAAAATGTTGGCTATGTTGTTTGTGAATATGCCGTGCACGGACGGACTGACAGCGCCACCTGTCGGCGCCACGTGCAGAAATGTTTTTTAACCTACCAGAATAATAAGGTATTTTATTTCTCTCATAGCAGATCAACAAGCACTGTGCTTCTGTTTTAGTCTGCGATTTCTATTTATAGATCTCGATGGCGTAGCTTATCCATTATGTGCAAGTAATGTGTGGTCTACGAAAGATTCCGAGACACCTAATCTAACTTAGACAGCCATTAAGTGTGCGAACCACGTGACATTCAACTAATTTAGCTAATAGACAGCAAACTATATTGATATAATTATGTAGTTTTTGTGGTATTAAAGAAAGCTAATCTAGACAGCTTTATTTGTGGTATTAAGGAAAGCTAATCTAGACAGCTTTATTGACATATATTTGACTCCTACTCAGATTTAGCCGCTATACTGACATACGTTTGACACCTATGCTAATTTAGCCACAATGTTGACATATGCTTTATTATCTAGTTGACTTTATTTGCCTTTGAAAAACACCTTTCAGAGTTTAAGGGCCATTTTGGTCTAATGGAAATGACGTATTATGATTATTATCTTAGAAGATGCATTATAAGACACATACTATATTTAGCACTAATTAACTCTGTTTGTGACACGCCTGTTAATGTGTCGTTTAACTATCAATAATACATTACTTCATCAACCTAATAAACGATGTGTTTTATTCTCTACATATGAAAATCAATTTAGTTACTTTTAAAGTAGGTCATCATATTAGAATAAAACACACATACACACAACAACTACTGATGCTACTAGAACTTCTACTACAACAACAATTACTACTACTACTTCTATTACAGCTACTACTACTACTACTGCTACTATTACTACTACTGCTACTACTAGCACTTCTACTACTACAACAACTACAACTACTACTACTACTACTGTTGCTACAACAACAACTACTACTACTACTACTACTACTACTACTACTACTACTACTACTACTACTACTACTACTACTACAGCTACTACTACTACTACTACTACTACTACTACTACTACAGCTACTACTACTAGTATTGTGAAAATCACAAAGTTTCTAAATACGGATCTAGGATGTTAAGGGGGTGGGTGTGTAACATAATGTAATGTGGTTCGGTGGTGGTGATAAAGACCACTCCTCGCCTTAAACAGAAGCGAACGTATTTACTTCACTTAAAATAGAGTGACGGGCCCCTTGGGCCTCCGCCAAAATTCGCGATCGAATAAAACTTTTTATTGAAGGAATAAACATGTACAATTTATATCACACTGTAATAACGTACTGAAAACGTAAATACTTTCGTGTTATTTTTGAAAATATATTCCGTGTTATTATCGAAAACAGGACTAATTTTGTGTTAGTTGGAAAAACATGACTAATTTCGTGTTATTTTGGAAAACAGGACTAAAATGAATGAATGAATGAATGTTTAACGACACCCCAGCACGAAAAATACATCGGCTATTGGGTGTCAAACGATGGTAATGCAAACAAACAAAGTGATGATCAACATCAATATACAAATTCAAGATTTAAACAAAAAAACAGTGTAAAGAACTGTGCAAAAATACAAATATCACAGAAAGATACTGACTTTTACTCAAAATTTCAATTTTGTTCTGTGTTGGCCATTCTCAAAGAGAATGTTACACCCCTGCACCACGGTGAGGTTACAGCACGCGCAGGGGGAAAACATGACTAATTTCGTGTTATTATCGAAAACATGACTAATTTTGTGTTATTTTGGAAAATATGACTAATTTCTTATTATTTGGGGAAACATATGACTAATTTCGTAATATTATCGAAAACATGACTAATTTTTTGTTATTTTTTAAAACATGTGACTACTTTCGTGATATTATCAAAAACATTACTAATTTCGTGGGCTTTTTTTTAAACATATGACTAATTTAATTTAGTTCTTCTTTTTCTACATTCGATGGTTGTCAAAGTCGTAGTCCTGCTGATGTCGTCAACCGAGACTTCTTCCTCGGGTGTGTTACTGTTCCCCAGAGTTTGGTCTTCACAGCTTCTCCGTGAACCGAGACGTCTTCCTCAGGTCTGTTACTGTTCTCCAAAGTGTGGTCTTCACAGCTGTTCCTTCTGACCAGGTCTCGTTTGACAACTGGGTGAGATGTGGACATGATTCCAGCACGTGTGAGGATTCCACAAGACCAGTTCGTTTCAGTCCGCAGTGCGCTGTACACAGCCGGAAGGTGGCCGTCTGCTATGTACAGCTGACGTGGTGGATGTGGTCTTGGTGTGGCTAATACTCTTGTCTTGTTTTTGAGAGCTGTGTTCCAGCAGTGTTTGGTGATGGTTTTGATCACTCGCTAAACCGGCCTCGGTGGCGTCGTGGCAGGCCATCGGTCTACAGGCTGGTAGGTACTGGGTTCGGATCCCAGTCGAGGCATGGGATTTTTAATCGAGATACCGACTCCAAACCCTGAGTGAGTGATCCGCAAGGCTCAATGGGTAGGTGTAAACCACTTGCACCGACCAGTGATCCATAACTGGTTCAACAAAGGCCATGGTTTGTGCTATCCTGTCTGTGGGAAGCGCAAATAAAAGATCCCTTGCTGCCTGTCGTAAAAAGAGTAGCCTATGAGGCGACAGCGGGTTTCCTCTAAAAACAGTGTCAGAATGACCATATGTTTGACGTCCAATAGCCGATGATAAGATAAAAAATCAATGTGCTCTAGCGGCGTCGTATAATAAAACAAACTTTACTCTTCTTTTTTTTGATCACTCGCTAAGACAGGCTGGTTTCAGGTTGTCTTTGTCTTACCCCCCCCCCCCCCCCCCCACACACACACACTTCTCATTCCCACCAATGCCACAGTAGGCTGGGATCCATTGTAATACCACAGTCGTTGAGTGAGGATTCTGTAACACTTATTCTATTCAGGTGTACTTTCAGTATGCAGTCACAAGATGGCAGTCTGGGACCTAATTCACAAAGGTTTCGTAGGCTCTGCTAGACAACAATGCATCCTCTTTGTAAGTCTTTTAGCATTGCACTGCGAGATCGCAAAGTTGCGAGAGTTTAGTGAATTAGGCCCCTGGTCTGTACGACTAAGGTGGTGGGTGGGATCTTGGTGTGGCTTGGAGTCTCCAGTCTTGTTTTTGAACACTTTGTTCCAGCAGTGTTTAGTGATGGTTTTGATCTCTCAGTAAGACAAGCTGGTTTGTAGTAGTCTTTGACCTCCTCCATCTGTGGTGAGCCTGTCTGTCTTCTCATTCCCACCAATGCTTCGCGTTATTAAACATGCATTAATTAATTATTATTTCTAATAGGTGTATTATTCAGTAAATCATTAACGTAAGTAATGAACAAAGGTCTGACACTGAAATGAAATTATTTGGACTGCACGCAAGCATCTACAAGTACATGTACTTGAATTACGTTTATAATAACCAACTGTAAACGTTGTAATTTACCGTGCGCATTAAAATATTTATCTAGTAATTTTGTAAATATGTCCTTTTTCAGTTCATAGACTCAACAAAAACAGATTATTTGTTAATGTTGACCTTTCATTTCATTTTTAATTGAAGGGAAACTACTCTGGTTTCCTGTCGCGTATCTTTATCAGAAAATTTACTTTACTAGTATTACAAAATGTGTTTTGGTTTTGGTGTGTGTGTGTGTGTGCGCGCTAGCGTGCGTGTGTGTGTGTTTGTGTGTATGTGTATGTGAGAGAGAGAGTGTATGTATGTGTGTGTGTGTGTGTGTGTGTGTGTGTATTTTGTACATAGTATGTGTGTTGACATAAGCTTACGAGGAGTCGGTTGGGGGGGGGGGGGGACCTCAAATTCGGGCAAAAATGAAACAGGTATTCGGGCAAATTGTGCTAATCTGAGACTGTACCATGTAGTTCCATCATTCTACTCTCAAAATTAGTTGTAATCCATGTAAAAATGCGTGCTTGAACCTTAATTGGATTATAAACACGAAAATAAGTTTAGATAAATGAACTGCTACAGCTTCAGTCAGTATATCGCGTTTAGCTATACTTCAATTATATAGCAAATAAAGTACTATCGAATTCATATACATATTATTATTTTCTCTTTGACAATGACAGCCAACACTGGCACTATGTTTTTTATTCGCCTGAAGATTGAGAGAAAAGCATATATTATGATATTATCATTTCCACTCATCCCTAACCCTATTCTACCGATCTTGATACCTATATTGTATCTACACCCTATTCTACCCATCTTGATACCTATATTGTATCTACACCCTATTCTACCCATCTTGATACCTACATTGTATCTACACCCTATTCTACCCATCTTGATACCTATATTGTATCTATACCTACATGTACCTACACCCTATACTACCCATATTGATACCTATATTGTACCTACACCCTATATATATATATCCTAGAGCACTTTACGCACATTTTGTTTACGAAACGTAACTAGTTTAGTAAAGCCCTACCATTGATTTTAATACATCCCACGTAGGGCGGGACGTAGCCCAGTGGTAAAGCGCTCGCTTTATGCGCGGTCTATCTAGGATCGATCCCCGTCGGTGGGCCCATTTGGGCTATTTCTCATTCTAGCCAGAACACAACGACTGGTATATCAAAGTCAGTGGTATGTGCTATCCTGTATGTGGGATGGTGCATATAAAAGATCCTTTGCAAAAATTTAGCGGGTTTCCTCTCTTAGACTACATGTCAAAATTACCAAATATTTAACATCCGATAGTCGATGATTAATAAATCTATGTGCTCTAGTGGTGTCGTTAAACAAAACAAACGTTTTTCATTTCAACTTATTTTCGTGCTTATATCCAATTAAGGTTCAAGCTCGCTGTCCTGGGCACACACCTCAGCTATCTGGGCTGTCTGTCCAGGACAGTGGGTTAGTTGTTTTTTAATCCCACGTGTATCTGTATAAGGGAATTAACTCTTTCAACCCTTATGTTGTTGATTATTTCCCTTAATGTATATAAGTTATAACGTTTTTGTTTTGCTTTTATGTGGAGCAGTACTTAATGTTTCAGTTATTGTTGCTTTTCCTTTACTCTTTTTTTTTTGATGTGTTTAATCCCATCACCCACCCACCCCAACCCAGCCCTTCATTTCACCACCCCCCCCCCCCCCCCCCCCACACACACACACACACCTTAAATTATGGGCGGCTTGTTTCAAGCGATTGTTTTAGATTTCGGTCGTGTTATTAGTACATCCTTTATTTGGCAGCGGGGCACACTCTAGCTCAGTTTTTTCCTATCCCAACTAATGCCACACAAATGGTGTATCAAAGTGGTATGTGCTGTCCTGTCTTTGGAAAAGTTCATATAAAATACTGTTGCTGCTAATGGGAAAATCATATCTTCATATATTTGGCATCCAATAGCCATTATTAATAAATCAAATCAATGTGCTCTAGTGGTGTCGTGAAACAAAAGAAACTTTAACTTAATTAATAAATCACTGTAATCTAGTAATGTGGTTAAGAAAAGAAAAATTAACTTCTTTACGGTTAAAGAGATTTTATTTTGTTTTAGAATTATTATTTTTTGGCACATTATAAATTCAAAACCTGTTTAAAATGCAATACAATTGATCTCTCTGTTTGTTATATTGAAGAAAAGAAAAAAAGTAACAGAAAAGTGAAATGAAACATTGAGATGATATTTAATACAACTCACTTGTGCAATAGATTGCAGCACAAAAATATAGGCATATTTACGGACAGACAGACAGTCAAGCAGATAGACAGACAAACAGACATGAATTTATATTATGCTAGGTTAAGACTACCAACTGCCAGCACACAGTTGGCCAATTTTCTGCTCTTGCGACTTCTACGACTGTTAAGTTCCTAGTCAGAGCGCTCTTGCAACTCGATGTTCGTAATATAATGCTAGATGTAGACTACCAACTGCCAGCACACAGTTGGCCAACTTTCTGCTGTCACGACTTCTACGACTGTCCACCGGCCTTGGTGGCGTCGTGATTAAGCCATCGGTCTACAGGCTGGTAGGTACTGGGTTCGGATCCGAGTCGAGGCATGGGATTTTTAATCCAGATACCGACTCCAAACCCTGAGCAAGGCTCAATGGGTAGGTGTAAACCACTTGCACCGACCAGCGATCCATAACTGGTTCAACAAAGGCCATGGTTTGTGCTATCCTGCCTGTGGGAAGCACAAATAAAAGATCCCTTGCTGACTGTCGTAAAAGAGTAGCCTATGTGGCGACAGCGGGTTTCCTCCAAAAAACAGTGTCGGAATGACCATATGTTTGACGTCCAATAGCCGATGATAAGATTAAAAATCATTGTGCTCTAGTGGCGTCGTTAAATAAAACAAACTTTACTCTCTTTGTTTCTACGACTGTCAAGTTGCTAGTCTGGGAACTGTTACAACTCGTTGTATAACCCATTAATTGTTAATCTGAGCGCACCCGTCGTAAGTCAGGAGTTGGGGAAATTACAACGCAACCGTCGAGTTGGCCAACTTCGTAGTAACAGTTGACAGTCTGAGCCTAGCATTACTGTTAAAAGAAAGTGCAGACATTAACTCAGTGCATCAGTTCATCAAGAGTCGTTCTACTGATACAACCATTTGATTACATTCCTAAACAATCCACTAGGTTACAATGTGCATACCTGCCCATTGATACAATAAGTTGATAACATTCCTAAATACTCCAGTGCGTTATAGTGAACATACGTGTCAAATGAACCGTGACTGCTAGTTAGAAGTGGGCGAAACTAAAATACATGTATCTTGTTTCTACGTTTTTAATACCTACCAGGATAAAATGGTCATTCAGTGTGGTGGACTTTGTCCAGAAATTAGTCACAGAGTATTGAGTTGTGACTAAACCGCTTTACTGGTTTGTTTGTTATTGACGCGGTGTCGACAACACGTTATTTACATGGGTTATGTTCGTGTACATTATTTTAGAAGGAGTGGTAGCTAAATTGTATTTGCGGTTATTACCCACATGCTCTACAGTAAACAGTTACGTAAACATGGTCTTGCATGATGCTATCTTTATGACATGTGACATAACAATAGTATGACACCTTGTGACATCACTACTATTTAAGGATTGAAAACGTATTTAATAAAATGACTAGTGATGCGCGCTATTGCCTGTATTTCGATATACATTGTAGTATGATTCAAAAGTAAAATAATATGTTTACGATACACTTGGCGATTTTCGTAAACGTAATTCGTAAACACCGATATCTTAGCTTCGTTTGGCTAAGTTTAAATAACATGTATCACGTATGTTCTTTATTTTATGAGGAGCTTTATTAAAGTACAGGGATGGGACGTAGCCACTCGCACTGTGTGTGTGTGTGTGTGTGTGTGTGTGTATGTGTGTGTGTACGTGTGTGTGTATGTGTATTTAAAACCCTTCCCTCCACCTTTTTTTGGTTTTTTTTTTTCCCCTTTTTTTTTTTAAAAATTTTTTTTGGAATTGGGGGTTTTTTTTTTTTTTTTTTTTAATTTTGGGTTTATTTGGGCCCCTTTTTGGTTTGTTTTTTTTTTAATTTTTTTTTTAAAAATTTTTTTGGTTTGTTTTTTTTTAAATTTTTAGGTTTGGGGGTTTTTGGTTTAAATTTTTGGGGGTTTTTAAAACTTTAAATTGGGTTTTTTGGGGGAAAATTTTTTTTTTTTTTTAAAAAAATTTTTAAATTTGGAATTATTAAATTTTTTGGTTTGTTTTATTTTTTTTTTTTGGGGAATTGGGGCCCCAAAATTTGGGGCTTTTTTAAAAAAATTTTTAATGGAATTAAAGGGGGTTTTTTTTTTTTTTTTTTTTAGGTTTTTTGGGGGAAGGCCCTTTTTGGCCTTTTTAAAAATTTTTTTTTTTTTGGGGGCCCTTATTTTTTCCCTTTTTTTTAATTTTTGGTTTTTTTGGGTTTGGGTTTTGGTTTTTTTTTTAAAATTTAAAATTTTGGTTTTAGGGAAATTTTATTTTGTTTGGTTAATTTTTTTTTCCGGTTTTTTGGGGGGTTTTTTGGTTTGTTGGGTTTTTTTTTTTCCCGGTTTTTTTTCCCCCTTTGGGTTTTTTCCCTTTTAAAAAAATTTTTTTGGTAATTTTAAGGGGGTTTTTTTTTTTTTTTTTTTTTTTTGGGTTTTGGGGGCCTTGGGTTTATTTTGGCCCTTTTTAAAAAATTTTAAATTTGGTTTTTTTAAATGGCCCCTGGTTTTTTTAAACCTTTTTAAAATTTTAATTTTTAAATTTGTTTTAAATTTGTTTTTTTTTTAAAAAATTTATTTTTTCTTTTTAATTTAAATTTGTTTAATTTTTTTAAAAATTCTTTGGGTTTTTGGGGGGGTTTTTTTGGTTTTTCCCCTTTTAAACCCTTTTTTCTTTTTTTGGGGGTTTTTTAAATTTTTTTTTTTTTTTAAATTTTTTTTTTCCCTTTGGTTTGTTGGGTTTTTAAAATTTTTTTTTTTTGCTTGGGGGGTTTTTTGGTTTGGGTTGGGTTTTTTTTTTTGGGTTTTTTGGGGGGGTTTTGGTTTTTGGGGAAAAAATTTTTTTTTGGCCAGGGTTTTTTCCCTTTTTTTTTTAAAATTTTTTTTAATTGGGGAAATGGAATTTGGTTTTTTCCCTCCTTTTTTTTTTGGGTTTGGTTTAAATTTGGTTTTTTTTTTTTTCCCCCCAAAATTTTTTTTGGTTTGGGGGTTTTTCTGGTTTTTTTTTTTAAAAAAATTTTTTTTTTTTTTTGCCCCGGGTTTGTTTTTTTTTAAAAAATTTTGGGGTTTTTTGGGGGGTTTTTAAATTTTTTTTTAATTTTCCCCCCCTTTTTTGGGTTTTAAAGGGGGGGTTTTTTTTTTTCCCCTTTCCCCCCTTTTTTTCCTTTTTTTCCTTTCCCCCCCCTTTAATTTTTTTTTTAAAAAAAATTTTTTGGTTTTTCCGGGGGGTTTTTTTTTTTTTTTTTAAATTTGGTTTATTTAAGGGGCCCCTTTGGTTTTTTTTTTTTTTTTTTTGGGGTTTTTTTAGGGTTTTTTTTGTTGGGGTTTTTTTTCCCCTCCAAATTTGCTAACCAAACCCTAAGGTTTTTTGTAATTTCCCAAAAAATTATTTTTTCCCCCCCGGCCAATTTTTTCCCCCTTCCCCCAAAAATTCCCTTTTTAAAAAAAAGGGCCCCAATTTAAAAATTTTTTTTAAAACATTAAAATTTCCGGGAAAACAAGGGGGAACCTGGGGGTTTTTTTTAAACCAAAAATTTTTTTGGCCCCCCAAAAAAATTTTTTTTTTCCCCTTTTCCCCCCTTTTTTCCCCCCCCTTTTTGAAAACCCCCTTCCCCCAAAAAAACCCTCCGGAATTTAAATTTGGGGGGGGCCCCCCCCCAAAAACCCAAAAAATTTTACCAAACTTTCCCCAAAAAAAAATTTGTTTAAAAACCCCAAAAAATTTTTAAAATAAGGTTTGCCCCGGGGTTTTTGGTTTAATTCCCCTTTAATTTAATTTTTAAAAACCCCAAAAAAAGGGGGAAAACCCTAAAAAAAAAGGGGGGAATTAAAAAAAAAAATTTTTTTTTTTTTTTAAAAAAAAAAGGGAATTTTACCCCCTTTTTAATGAATTTTTTAATCCCAAAAAATAATTTTTTTAATTTTAAAAAAAAAATTTTTTTTAAAATTTTTAAAATTTAAAAAATTTTTGGGGAAAAAAAATTTTGCCCTTTTTTTTTAATTTTGGGAAAAAAGGCCCGGCCCCGGGAAAACCCTTAACCTTAAAAATTTTAAACCCTTTTACCCGGGGGGGGTTAAACCCCCCCCCCCAAATTTAATTGGTTTAAACCCCAAAAATTTTTGGTTTTTTTTTCCCCAAAATTTTTTTAAAAAAGGGTTTTTTTTCGGAATTTTCCAAAAAAAAAAAATTTTTATTTTTCCCAAGCCCCGAATTTTTTTTTCCAAACCCTAAATTTTGGAAAAACCCCTTTATTTGGGCCCCCCTTTTAAAAAAACTTTTTTTTTAAAAAGCCTTTCCCTTTTTTCCCTTTTTTTTGGAAAGAAATCCCGGTTGGAAATTTTTTTGGGAACCCAAACCAAAACCCGGGTTGGGTTAACCCCCTTTTTTTTTTCCCCTTAAAACACTTGGTTTTTTTTTTTTTTGGGGGCCTTTTAAAACCCCCCCGGGGGGGGTTGGAAAATTTTTTTTCCCTTCCCCCAAAAACAAAATTTTAAAAAAGTAAGGTTTTTGGGGCCCCTTTCCCCCCAAAATTTAAGGTTTTTTCCCCTTCCAAAATTTTTTTTTTTTCCCCCTAAAAAAAAATTACTTAAACCCTCGGGGTTTTTTTCCCTCAAACCCAAAAAATTTAAATTGGAAACCCCCCAAATTTTTTTCCCCAAACCCAAAAATAATTTTGGGTAAAACCCAACCCCAATTTTTTTCCCCAAACCTAAAACCAAAAATTTAAAATTTCCCCTTGTTTTTTTCCCCAAAAAAAACCAAAAATTTAAAAATTTCCCCTTGTTTTTTTCCCAAACCCTAAAACCAAAAATTAAAAACCCCAACCCCTTTTTCCCTTTTTCCAAAAAAACCTTTTTTAAAAAACCCCAACCCCTTTTTCCCTTTTTCCCCCCCAAAAAACCTTTAATTACCCGGGCCACCCAAAATTTTTCCCTTTTTCCCCCCAAAAAAAATTTTTTTTAAAAAAAAGGAAGAAAAAAAAATTTTTTTAAATTTTTTTTTTTTCCCCGGGGGTTTTAAAATTTTTGCCCAAAATTTTTTTTTGGGAAAAATTTTTTTAAAAAATTCCATTTCCCTTTTTTTCCCAATTTTTTAAAACCAGTTTTCCAAAACCCCCGGGTTTTTTTTTTTAAAATTTTACAACTAAATGCAATTAAGAAGGGTTTTAAATTTTTGGGGAATTAAAAAATTTTTTTTGGGTTTTTAAAAAAAATTTTTTGTTTTTCCCCCCCCCCCCCCACCCCCCACTCCCCCCCAAAAAAAAAAATTTTGGGCCGGGGGGGGGTTTTTTCAAATTTTTAAAAAAATTTTTTTTTTTTTCCGGGGCCCAAAATTTGGGGGTTAAACCCCCCCGGGGCCCCCCTTTTTTTGGGCCCCCCAAAAAAGGCGAAAATTTTTTAAAAAAAATTTTTCCCCCCAAAAATTTTTCCCCCAATTTTGGGGTTTTAAAAAAAATTTTTCATTTTAAAATTTTTTTTAAAAGGGTTTTTTTTAAAATTTTCCCGGGGGTTTTTTTAAAATTTAAACCCTTGGGCCCCCCCCCTTTTTTTTTAAAATTTCCAAAATTTTTAAAATTTTGGGGCCTTTTTTAAAATTTTCCTTGGGCCGGGGCCCCCCAAAATTTTTACCCCCAAAAACCCTTTTTGGGGTTTTAAAAAAAAGGGGGGAAAAAAAGGGGTTTTAAAAATGGGGGGGCCCCCAAAATAAGGGGGCCAATTTTGGAAATTTTTTGGGAGGGAAATTTGGTTTAAAAGGGGGTGGGGAAAAGGGGGGAAAAAGGAAAAGGGGGGAAAAAAAAAAGGGGGGGTTAATTTTTTGGGGGTTTAAAAAAAATAAGGGAAAAAAAAAGAAAAAAAAGGGGGGAAAAAAAAAAAGGGTTTGGGAAAGGGGGCCCCAAAAAAGGGGGGAAATTTAAAAAAAAACAAAGGTTGGGGCCCTTAAGGGGGGTTTTGGGGGGGGTTTTTGGGTTTGGGGGGGCCCAAAAAGGGGAAAAAAAAAAGGGGGGGGGGGGAAAGGGGGTTTTTTTTTGGGGGGTGGTTAACAAACCTTTTGGGGGGAAAATTTCCGGGGGCCCTTTTTTAAAAAAATTTGGGTTTCCAGGTTTTGGGTTTTCCAAGGGGACCCCTTTTTTTTTTGGGCCCCAAAAAAACCCTTTTTTTTCCGGAAAAAATTTTAATTCCCAAAAAATTTTTTTCCCAAAAGAATTTGTTCGCATCATCCTCACAAACATAATTAACTACTGGTAATTAGCTACAGGCCATGCCACTACTGAATTTGTTCGCCTCATCCTCACACACATAATTAACTACTGGTAATTAGCTACAGGCCATGCCACTACTGAATTTGTTCGCATCATCCTCACAAACATAATTAACTACTGGTAATTAGCTACAGGCCATGCCACTTCTGAATTTGTTCGCCTCATCCTCACACACATAATTAACTACTGGTAATTAGCTACAGGCCATGCCACTACTGAATTTGTTCGCCTCATCCTCACACACATAATTAACTACTGGTAATTAGCTACAGGCCATGCCACTACTGAATTTGTTCGCCTCATCCTCACACACATAATTAACTACTGGTAATTAGCTACAGGCCATGCCACTACTGAATTTGTTCGCCTCATCCTCACAAACATAATTAACTACTGGTAATTAGCTATAGGCCATGCCACTACTGAATTTGTTCGCCTCATCCTCACACACATAATTAACTACTGGTAATTAGCTATAGGCCATGCCACTACTGAATTTGTTCGCCTCATCCTCACACACATAATTAACTACTGGTAATTAGCTACAGGCCATGCCACTACTGAATTTGTTCGCCTCATCCTCACACACATAATTAACTACTGGTAATTAGCTACAGGCCATGCCACTACTGAATTTGTTCGCATCATCCTCACAAACATAATTAACTACTGGTAATTAGCTATAGGCCATGCCACTACTGAATTTGTTCGCCTCATCCTCACACACATAATTAACTACTGGTAATTAGCTACAGGCCATGCCACTACTGAATTTGTTCGCCTCATCCTCACACACATAATTAACTACTGGTAATTAGCTACAGGCCATGCCACTACTGAATTTGTTCGCATCATCCTCACACACATAATTAACTACTGGTAATTAGCTACAGGCCATGCCACTACTGAATTTGTTCGCCTCATCCTCACACACATAATTAACTACTGGTAATTAGCTACAGGCCATGCCACTACTGAATTTGTTCGCATCATCCTCACAAACATAATTAACTACTGGTAATTAGCTATAGGCCATGCCACTACTGAATTTGTTCGCCTCATCCTCACACACATAATTAACTACTGGTAATTAGCTACAGGCCATGCCACTACTGAATTTGTTCGCCTCATCCTCACACACATAATTAACTACTGGTAATTAGCTACAGGCCATGCCACTACTGAATTTGTTCGCATCATCCTCACAAACATAATTAACTACTGGTAATTAGCTACAGGCCATGCCACTACTGAATTTGTTCGCCTCATCCTCACACACATAATTAACTACTGGTAATTAGCTACAGGCCATGCCACTACTGAATTTGTTCGCCTCATCCTCACACACATAATTAACTACTGGTAATTAGCTACAGGCCATGCCACTACTGAATTTGTTCGCCTCATCCTCACACACATAATTAACTACTGGTAATTAGCTACAGGCCATGCCACTACTGAATTTGTTCGCATCATCCTCACAAACATAATTAACTACTGGTAATTAGCTATAGGCCATGCCACTACTGAATTTGTTCGCCTCATCCTCACACACATAATTAACTACTGGTAATTAGCTACAGGCCATGCCACTTCTGAATTTGTTCGCCTCATCCTCACACACATAATTAACTACTGGTAATTAGCTACAGGCCATGCCACTACTGAATTTGTTCGCCTCATCCTCACAAACATAATTAACTACTGGTAATTAGCTACAGGCCATGCCACTTCTGAATTTGTTCGCCTCATCCTCACACACATAATTAACTACTGGTAATTAGCTACAGGCCATGCCACTACTGAATTTGTTCGCCTCATCCTCACAAACATAATTAACTACTGGTAATTAGCTACAGGCCATGCCACTACTGAATTTGTTCGCCTCATCCTCACACACATAATTAACTACTGGTAATTAGCTACAGGCCATGCCACTACTGAATTTGTTCGCATCATCCTCACAAACATAATTAACTACTGGTAATTAGCTACAGGCCATGCCACTACTGAATTTGTTCGCCTCATCCTCACACACATAATTAACTACTGGTAATTAGCTACAGGCCATGCCACTACTGAATTTGTTCGCATCATCCTCACAAACATAATTAACTACTGGTAATTAGCTACAGGCCATGCCACTACTGAATTTGTTCGCATCATCCTCACAAACATAATTAACTACTGGTAATTAGCTACAGGCCATGCCACTACTGAATTTGTTCGCATCATCCTCACACACATAATTAACTACTGGTAATTAGCTACAGGCCATGCCACTACTGAATTTGTTCGCCTCATCCTCACACACATAATTAACTACTGGTAATTAGCTACAGGCCATGCCACTACTGAATTTATTCGCCTCATCCTCACAAACATAATTAACTACTGGTAATTAGCTATAGGCAGATAATCACGAAGAAGACATTAACATATTTTTTTATTTACTTTAGCCACACGTTGGTATTTCCGGACGGCGATCGGTGACCACAAATATGTTTGTATGAACGTTGAAATAATTCGGGAACTGGAAAGAATTCCATTTCATTTTAACTCGATTCCCATGCTTATACATAACCAGTTATGGTTCAAGCAAGCTGCCCTGGGCACATATTTTAGCTACCCGTTAATGTTTTCATTGTTATAATGCTGAAACGTTTTACAACTAAATGCAATTAAGAACTGGGATTTAAATTTGTACATGACGGTAAGTTAATAATTAATTGTTTGTGGTTAGTTAGACAAAATTCGGTATAGTTGCTTTACTCCCCCCACCCCCAGCCACCGCCACTCACTCCCACACCCAATTAACCGTTAAGACAATACTGTGGATTAGTCCTGGCTCTGGGGGGTAGTTCGCATACATTTCTCTTTTAGAGAGTTAACTTAAATGTTCTTGTTCTGTATGCCAAGGTCTTCGGAAAAAGTTTGGGTAACACTTCCAGGTTAAGTACGTTTTCTCAGCAGGGCACATTTATGATTTTTGGTTGGCCGCCAAAAGGCTAAAATGACGATATTAGATTTTCATGCAATAAATAAGTATTTGATACCCATAGATGATTCATTTTCATTTATTTCAATTGTTTGGGTGTTACTGACTATAGTTTAGCATTATTCACTGTCATAAACCTAGGTTTGGGGTACAAAATGACCTTATTTTACATATTTTTGCTCGGAAATCACTTTCGATTTGAAAGTAGCTCAAAGTCTAATGGCTTGTCAGTCAACCAATACTGTAAACAGAGTTCCACAAATTTGGCCAAAAGTTTCTTCATTAAATGCTCGGAGCAATACAGGTTTCATGTTGATACCTTGCGTTGCTGGATGATACCCATGGGGCCCATTGTATCCCTACCCCCTAAAATAAACACTTTTAGGGCATTTCGTCAAATGAGCATATCTCCTAAAGTAAGTGTCATAAGAAGTTAACCTTTGTGTCTATAAATATGTTTTGATCCCCCCAAAAATGATTGGTACCATTACTGTGATTTTTTTGGAGTTGACCTAATTAGCATAATTCCAAGATGGTGTCCAAAATGGCCGCAGAATACAGAATTAGACGTGACTTCGCATACAGAAGAACATTTCAAGTGAGATTACTACCTTATTAGTGCAAAAGTTTCAAACATACCAAAATACTGTAGAACTCAAGCTAATCTTATCAGACAATTACAATTTTTACAGGAATTGAGTGATGTTTTCTTACACCAACAGAATTTGCAACACTTGACCTCAGCCACCCTGCAAGGGCAAATTGAACTGACACACTTATCCATACAAGAGCATATGACTGACCAATTAACCTCGAGGGTTTTCTACGATGTTGCAGCCATTAGTTGACCTTGGTCGTGTTCATAGCCACAAACTTGCGGTTTCAGTGATCCAACAGTTTCAGGGTTGAGATGGCTCTGCAAGGCATGCATGGTGGTGTGGGCATTATAGAACGCACGCTGGATATGAGGCAGAATACCATGACTGGTCGGGGGCAGGTTGTCGAGAGAGCTGCCTTTACTGAAATCTAAAACCTGCATGGAGGTCACAGACATTTGTGGTGTAACATTTGTGGTATCTCAGCACTTTCACCAAATAATGCTTAGCATTGCGAATATCTTTTCTTGTTACCTGGTAGAGTACAATGGAGTATTGCCGAGATTCAGAAGTATTTCCACGAAGATGACGACAGATTAGCTTCTCCAAAAGACAGAAGTTTGTTGTTGTTTGAACGCCAGAAAATCTGTTGTGGTAGAGGTGTTCCTGGTTCGATGGAACTGTGTTCAATTGGTACAGTATTGGTGCGCTTCCTTCACTCATTGTCCTTTACTGACGGGTCATCCAAGTACGACAAACATCAGAAAATGACATGAAAACTCAGAGGAGATCCTGACAGTTGGAAAGGCCAGTAAAACGAACCTTACGAACAGTGGCCATGATGTCTATAACAAATGACAAGTTTCTCTGATGTGTATATTCATAGACCTCAGTCTTGAGATGAGTCTCTAATGCTACAGTTACATATCCACTGATTTCTGGGAAAATTGGCAAAATCTCATGGCAGCCGCATGGGTGCTGTGGCTATCCTGCGGGAGCCTTGGCATTCTTTCCTCGCCATAGGGCACATCGGAAGCTTTTAGCGTGGAGTTAAAAGTTCCTGATGTGTCATAGAAATTTGTATTGGCTGTAAACCCGTAGACACGTTGTATACAGTATGGCCCCTACAACATCCGTACGGATGGCACTGAATATCGGGCCCCTCGAATTGTACGGCAACCGTACGATTTCCAAGATCATCGTACGCGTATCTTACGATATCCGTGCGAGTCCCTCACGAGCCCCGTACAATGTGTAAAAATCGGGTATCTGATGACTCCTGTCCGACTGCCGTGCGGCGTCCGTAGGATTATCCCACAGGCGCTTCGTGACTGGAGTTGAGAAAACTGGATATGTGGCTGCTGCACATGGATGCCGCAGACCCCTGCAATACCCCCGATTTTCCGAAATCTTAGAAATCCGCAGTAGGTAGAAACATTTGTACGGGGCCCGGTGGATATGTGACTGTAGCATAACTCTTTGAGTAGTGGACTTTTCTCTGGGCTGGTCATCATCCCGTTGTTGAATCTCAAAATAATGAAAACCACCAGAAACAAAGAAGTGTTTTATTTAACGACGCACTCAACACATTTTATTTACGGTTATATGGCGTCAGACATATGGTTAAGGACCACACAGATTTTGAGAGGAAACCCGCTGTCGCCACTACATGGGCTACTCTTCCGATTGGCAGCAAGGGATCTTTTATTTGCGCTTCCCACAGGCAGGATAGCACAAACCATGGCCTTTGTTGAACCAGTTATGGATCACTGGTCGGTGCAAGTGGTTTACACCTACCCATTGAGCCTTGCGGAGCACTCACTCAGGGTTTGGAGTCGGTATCTGGATTAAAAATCCCATGCCTCGACTGGGATCCGAACCCAGTACCTACCAGCCTGTAGACCGATAGCCTGCAACGACGCCACCGAAGCCGGTCCACCAGAAACAAGCCACAGCAAACAATCGCGAAGATAGCGAAGGAGGTGAATATTGTGGAGAAAATGACTGAAATCGCCCGTGATCGTGGCCTCACAACAAAGGACCTTTTGAAATATGACGTCACACCATCTCCTCTCCTGTTCAGTGACAACGATATGAAGACCAGCCCACCTCTACCAAAACAGGAGGAAATGTTCTGGCCTTCAAACAACAAGAAGCTTCTTCTGGAGAAACTAATCTATCGTCATTTTCGTGGAAATACTTCTGAATCTCGGCAATACCCCACTGTACTCGACCAGGTAACAAGAAAAGGTAAGAGCTGGCAGTGTGTTATGGTTTACATAGACAAAGAAAAAGATCTGACCCACCTTCTATCATCATTTGAAGAAGCCGATCTTCGTATACCCATTCATGAGGCAGGACACAAAGTATGTGTGCAGTGATACAGATATAATTGTCGCCCTGCTTTACCACATCCCCATATTTCTGCAACACGACCATGACGAGCTATGGGTACGAACTGGAGTGGGAGATTCCACTCGGTAGGTGTGTGTCTCTTCATACTCTGTTCGACGTCCTGGGTCGTCAGCACTGTACAGTATTCCCAGCTTTGTACAGCCTTACAGGGTGTCTCATCACCAGCAAAGTTGGTATGAAGAAGGCAGCTTTGAAAGCAGAATTGGAGAGTTTTCTCAAAAACTTTGGGAGATATTCAACCCTCTCTACAGCCATGATTCGCAATGCTGAGCATTATTTGGTGAAGGTGCTGAGATACCACAAATGTCTGTGACCTCCATGCAGGTTTTATATTTCAGTAAAGGCAGCTCTCTCGACAACCTGCCCCCGACCAGTCATGGTATTCTGCCTCGTATCCAGCGCGCATTATGTAATGCCCACACCACCATACATGCCTTGCAGAGCCATCTCGAAAACCTGAAACTGTTGGATCACTGAAACCACAAGATTGTGGCTATGAGCACGACCAATATCAACTAATGCCTGCAACATCGCTGAAAACCCTCGAGGTTAATTGGTCAGTCATATGCTCATGTCATAAGTGTATCAGGTCAATTTGCTCTTGCAGGGTGGCTGAGGTCAAATGTTGCAAATTCTGTCGGTGTAAGAAACCATCACTCAATTCATATAAAAAAAATTGCCTGATATGATTAGCTTGAGTTCTGCAGTATTTTAGCATGTTTGAAACTTTTGCACTAATAATGAAGTAATCTTTAAATAGTAGTATTTAGGACAGTTATCAATGATAAATAATGATAATTCATGAAAGGTTCATTTGTACTGAACATCATTCTTTATTAATGTGGACTTTTTATTGGATGGGGGTTTTAATTATTATCTGTGATAAGGTAGGGAGGAGGAGGGGTGGAGAATTTGTGTATTTGACTCTCTTTTTTTAAGTGTCACTTGAAATGTTCTTCTATATGCGAAGTTATGTCTCATTCAGTATTTTGCGGCCATTTTGGATGCCATCTTGGAATTATGCCAATTAGGTCAACTCCCAAAAATCACAGTAATGGTACCAATCAATTATTTGGGGTTAAAAACATATTTATAGACACAAAGATTAACTTCTTGTGACACTTACTTTAGGAGATATGGTCATTTGACAAAATCCCCTAAAAAAATTAGTTTAGGGGGTAGGGATACAATGGGCCCCATGGGTATCATCCAGCACCCCTAGGTATGAAATTGAAACCTGTATTGCTCTGAGCACTTATTGAAGAAACTTTTGGCCAATTTGTGGAACTCTGCTTACAGTATTGTTTGACTGAGAAGCCATTAGACTTTGAGCTACTTTCAAATCGAAAGCGATTTTCGAGTAAAAATATGTAAAATAAGGTCATTTTATACCCCAAACCTAGGTTTATGACCATCAATAATGCTAAAATGTAGTTAGTAACACAAAACAATTGAAATAAATCAAAATGAATCATTTAAAGGTGTCAAATCGTTATTTATTGCATGAAACTCCAATATCGTAATTTTTGCCTTTTGGCGGCCAACCAAAAATCATAAATGTGCTCTGCTGAGAAAACGTACTTAACCTGGATGTGTTACCCAAACTTTTTCTGAAGGCCTTGGCATATAGAACAAGAAAATGAAAGTTAACTCTCTAAAAGAGAAATGTATGCGAACTACCCCCCAGAGCCTATACTAGATGAGAACCAGTAGCGGAATGCGACCCCAGTACCAAACAGTTTTGAGAGAGATCGCTCAGCTGTTCATCCACGGAGACTGGTATTGAACAGAAGGCCAGCTTTACAGGGTCTGTAAATATATGTAGTAAGTAAGTAATAAAAAGAGGTAACCTTGTGGCCACGTATTGTTCACAGGCAGGTCAAGAGTTTTCATATGTATGGTAATTCACCGCCGTGTAACTCTTTCAAAACAAACCTAGACCGTTTCATATAAACATATTGAATAATGCACCGGGTTGTTTTTCCTTTGGGATGGATTGCTTGGTGTACTGGGTAGCTGGCTAACTTCTGGCTGGCTGGATGGCTAACTTCTGGCTGGCTGGCTGACTGGCTGGCTGACGGACTGACTGGCTGGCTGGCTGGCTGACTGACTGGCTGGATGGCTGGCTGGCTGGCTGGCTGACTGACTGACTGACTGACTCTGACTGGCTGACTGACTGGCTTACTGACTGTTTTTGTCAAATATGATTTATATCTCATCGGGTGAAGTTTGCAATCATATATCACGGTTCCTTCTCTCTCTCTCTCTCTCTCTCTCTCTCTCTCTCTCTCTCTCTCTCTCTCTCTCTCTCTCTCTCTCTCTCTCTCTCTCTCTGTTTTGTTGGGTTTGGGTTTCTTTTTCGTGGGTTTTGTGGGTTTTTAGTAGTGTTTTTGTGTGTGTGTGGATTTGATTTCTTATTTTTAATTTTGTTGTCCTCATGTTTTGTTGTGTTTTTAATGTTCTGTGCGTTTAAGATGTAATTTGTAATTATTCACCATGTGACCGGTGTACCATTCAATTCTGATATTACAGTCACGAATATCTGGCGATGAAAACATTTCATGATGAATATCGTGTTTCAACATGAAGTGGTTAGAGGTGACAGAGAGGTACAATCGGGCAACAGGTCGGCGACAGCGTGACGGCGACAACAGATCTACACACACCCAAGGGGACGCAGCATTCACAACGTCAAACATGTTAACAGTGCAATTTACTCTATAGCTGAATACAATTCAATAAAGAGTACACGAAACGTCTTTACTATAACGTATCTCAACAAAGATCAAGTAGACTCGGCAAGTGTACACACGTACACCAAAGTCATTTAAACACAAGTATAGTAGTTAATGTGTATTATACTGCTATACTGCTGACAAAGTCCAGCGCAGTGGGTATTTGTGTGTGAGAAAGCAGGGTCGTGTCTGCCTCAAAATAATAGGATGTAATTGAAAATAATAATAAACCAGAGCACAGTGATTTAGGATCCAGTTAAGGAAAAAGGGCACAAAGCTTTTTTATTATTTTAAAGAAAAAGATAATTGTCTTTTGGGAAGTGACAAATTTGCCCTCTCCAGCTCCTCCATCCCATCCCAGACGCTAGACACGACAAAGTCAGATTTAAATAACCAATAAAGTTTATGTTTTTATCACCTTTTCCGGGTGCATATTTGTATTCATTTGATAAACGACAAACATTCCTTGTATAAATTGAATTGCGAACTCCTGTCATTAAACGATTTTAAATTTCAAACAAGTCCATTATTGTGCTACAAAATGTTATAAACAGTGTCAAAACGTATTAATTCGATCCATTGCAGGTAAGGTTATGTGCCTTTAATTACAACTGAATTTGCAGCCCGTGTTCCGTATGTCGTAACCAAGTTACGTGGAACGTAACGTAATGTCGTGTTTCTGTCGTCTGCTGGGTGTGCTAGGGAAACGAGCCTGCGTGTACATCACGGATGAAGAGACACGGCGTAAAGGAATCCGTTTGATGTGCGCGTTTATCGAGACTATATAGAGTATGCGCTATCATCTATCTTACACAACACCGTGTTTCAACCAGACTGACAACAAGTAATCCTTTGATAAGCGGTGTATCGCCGACATGGTTATCCCAGTGAGAATGTATGTGAGGGGGCTGCGGGAGTGGAAGTCTGGGAAGACAGGTTGGCTTTAGGGTTATTTGTGACAGAAACAAGAGACACCGGGATCATATTTGTTGAAAAGATGAAAGCATATTTATATTTTTCAAATACTATGTATATATATTTGTAGATGGTAAAATACCGTCTGTGTAGAGAACAGGTAAACCGATTAACCTACCCTAAGACCACACTGGAACAGAAAGGGGTTGGAAGGAAGAAAAGAAGGAAGGAAGAAATGTTTTATTTAACGACACCTTCAACATTTTTATTTATGGTTATACTTATATGGCGTGGGACAAATGGTTAAGGACCACACAGAGCGGAAACCTCTCTATGGGCTGCCCTTATCGATTAGCAGCAAGGGATATTTAATATGTACCATTCATTCACCAGACAGTATATTGCACGGCCTTTGTTATACCAGCTGTGGAGCACAAGCTGGTACGAGAAATGGTTCAATGAGCCACCGACGAGGATCGAGCGCTTTACCACTGAGCTGTGTCCTGCCTGGTTGACTTCAGGGCTGGCTGTGACAGAAGCAAGTTACAGGGATCACCAGAGGCTTATTTTTGATGAAAATATGAAAGGGGTTTTAGTTTTTCAAATTATTTTTGTAGGTGGTAATCACTCAATAAATCACGTGCAAAATGCTATATACCTAAAGCGTAGGCAACGAGATTAACCTTCCCTAAGGCTACAAAAAGGTTTTGGATACACAGGTATGTGTTAGTGTGGTGATAGCATGTATAGCGAATGTGTGTTAACATTTTTATTTTGTGATACTAAAAATTTCATTGTGACTGAACCTTGGCGTGCCTATCTGAATTGTAAGAACGTCTGAAACGTAATCGTTTCACAGACTCGAAATAAACTGACAGTCATAACGATAAGAATGACTTATCTCAAATTCTTGACTAAAGGTAGCGATGAAACAGCAGATCGTTACCACAAATGGAGTCGTGGGAACACCTTTACAAAATCAATAATAGAATTAATATCAGTATTCTTAATTTCTGAATATTTCAAAACAAACGATTTTGTCTTTAGAACAATCATGTTTACTATCATCATCAGACTTGTGTAACCTACGCTGTGTGTAGGTATAATCTTACATTCTGAAACAACTGGACAAACCGTAGATGTACAATCAATCATGTAACGAGTTCAGCATATAAATAAATAAACAATTAAACAAACAAATCTTCGCACTTTTGAGGTCTACGTGTCCAACAATGTAATCCCTGATAAAGAGTCTTGTCAGTACCACGAGTGAAAGACAATCTCACGATCCTAGTCTCACAATATCACAGTGTTTGGGTTTCAGTCTTGACACAACACATCAATAACACAGTTAATCTGTACCCAGACGGGACTAAGCACGAATGTTGTTCGAGGTATTCATACACGCAATGTGGCTTTCCGACCAGACATGTGCATCCGGCATCATTTCGTATCTCTGCCTTAACAAACGGGGCTACTAGTATTTTACAGTCGGTAACAACATCCAAAATGTAACGTTCTCATGGCATATGATGGTGTTAATTACTGTGTCTTCCTTGCAGGGTATATAAAAAATCAACTACCGAACGCCCTGATGACATTTTAAACACTATTAAAGAGACTGTCCCGAGTTTGCAGCCATTGTAAGATGTTGCCGACTAATAAGGCTTTTTAAAAAAACGAAAGTTACACTTTAAATATATTCACTTCTTTAGAAAGAACATCAACGTCACGATATTCAGTGTGTTTTTCATCATCCTGTTTGTAGTACCTTAAATATATATATATATATATATATATATATATATATATATATATATATATATATATATATATATATATATATTGGGAAATAAAATTATGTATAAATAATTATATATTTCGTACACACGAAATTACTGGGAGTGAAAATTATCATTACTACAAACATTAGAACGACCAGAAATACACTGATATTCTAAAACAAAATTATACATTTCATATGTAAAAGTAGTCGATAAAAACTCTACTAGTCGAGAACATATTACAAAAGCAGAAAACTTAGGACAATCTCTTTAACTTAGATAATTTTGAAATAGCCCATTTAAAACTGAGGTTCGTACACACACACACACACACACACACACACACACACACTTTGATTCCAAATAGGACTAACACACATTGAACATAACTAGAGGTGCCACAGTCAGCACCATGTCTATGATATTTTAAATTGCAATATTAAAATCCAGGTTATTACATAATAATGTTATGTTCCAATGTGTGAAAAATAAACACAATGAGAGCATTTGAAGACAGAATCACGTCCCTGACATTTTAAATGATAGTTTTAGAACGAAGGTCGTTTACACATACGTAGGTTCCAGGTGACGCACGTCGAACACAAGAGGGGGGTCTGACGCCGGGATCATGTCCATTACGTCATCATCATCATCGTCCCAAGCACTCAGCAACAATCCTTTGTGAAGTAGTCTCGTCTCTATCTCCAGAGATTCAGACAGTTTGGCACACGTCTTGCTGTTGCCAAGCAACTGTAGGATGTTTTCTCTACGCTTGGGCGAGTTGTTGTCGTGAATGCCGTCGATGTAGTTGAGGATGTCGCCGGACGACCACTCGTTGATGTCGTCTGCTGTCTGGATGGGCTCCAGACGACAGTAGTTCTCAGACGAAACGTCCGTCAAATACACGTGACGCCGTGACGCCGGCTCGCTCTGCGACAACCCAGTCCGCATGTGGTCGAAGCGCATCACTTCTGTATACAAGCCGTCGTCGACGTCGTCGTCATGTTTCTTCGCTGTGATAAGGACAGGAAGTCCCAGACACGACATGTCCTCGTCATCAGAGGTCTTGGAAAGCTTGCACACTTTGGCGTATACCGCACTGTTCGATTCACTATCCAAGATATCTGATGAGAGACACAGACTTGCTGCTGCTGTTGCTGGTTTGACGCCGCCGTGGTGTTGATGTGCGGTGCTGCTTAACAGTGATGATGACGACGTCTGTGGACACTTCGTCGCCGAGATGTCTGTGGCAGACCCCTTGTTGTAACGTCGCACTGGTAACGCCGGTGGTATGTTGGTTCCCGTGCTGCCGGTCAGGTTGGGGACTGTTAACCACTTGGCGAGTTTCGGGTTCTCGTGATGTGGAACAATGTGAACCATGTTCTCGTCTCCGGGTATCGTCTCATAAATGTGTTCAGAGTCGCTCTGTGGGTCACGGGCTTTAACACACTGCAGTTTCGCCACTGGCTTAACTTTCTGCGAGTTGAAGTTCTTTTCCTGTAAAACAGCTCGAACCGTTTTGACATCAGGTCTATTTGGACATTTAACACTAGTTTCTTCCATTCTAATATTGTTCTGTCCCACCAGGGTGGGCTGTACTAGTTTTTCACTTGCGTTCTGTACAGGTTGAACTCTCGTTATTGGACTGTAACTGTTACCGAGCGGAAATATTTTATTACGCGATGAGCACACGGGTGAGTGGACCGACACACGATCTCGAAGTACACACGCGGGCGGGTCGACTGGTACACGACTGTCCACTGGTATACAACTGTCGTCTGCTACAGGACGAGGTTTGAGGTATCCTTCAGAATCGTCGTCGCCGTCGTTGTGTATATTGACGTCACTCCTGGTGTTCATGTTCATGGAAATTGGCGAAAATCTCGGAAACCCCGTTGCCTGACACCCGCACTGTGACTGTGAGCTAGAGTCCGCCGTCTGTCGCTTGGATTTCAGCGAACATCCCTGTTTGCGCAGGTCGTGGATTATCTCGTACATGGATCGCGCCACTTTGGCCAGCTTGTGGTTCTGTTTGTGGGACTTGGCGGCAGACCGGGTGTCCAGTTCGTACCGCAGAGAAAACAGCAAGAGGGGGTCGATGTTGCGACTGGTGACGTCACTTGATGACACGCGGCGTTTCTCCGGATGACGTCGCAAGGAAGAGAACCTTTTACTGGCGAACTTAGCACCAGTGTCGGTGGTGGGGTATGTATCCGAGAGGGTGTAATTAGCCAGTCTCGCGCTCGTACCTGAAGACGGGTAGCTATCCGAGAGAGGGTAACTGGCAAACTTTGTTCCTGTGTCCGACTGAGGGTAGTTTGTGAATTTCGTCCATGTATTTGAGCACTGGTAAGCGTCTGATACAGAATAATGTCCCGTATTGCTGTCGTCTGCTTTGAGCTGAGATGAATAATGATCTCTGGTTATGGCGGGACTCATCTCCGAGGGCAGAGTCGGCGACGGGATGTAGTCGCTCTCATATCCACTGGAGATGGTGACCGGCGACAGTTGCGTCTCGTGTGTGGTGTCGTCTGCCAGGCGCTGTAGGTCGAGATCGTACTTCTCCAGGTGAGTCCAGTACTGACGGGACTGACCGGGAATGTGAGTGGGAGTCACCATGCCGCGCTCATCAATCACAGATGGACTGTCGCCGTTTGACAGATACATACATTGTTTAGTCGCCGATACACTCGACGTTGTCACTGGCGTGGTCGATGTTTCACTGCGACATCTGTCAAACAGCTCCGCTGAACCTAACACGGCACCAGATTGTTCGTTCACTGTATTCGATCTCCCGGAAAGAACACCTCTGGATCGGTGGTAGCCTGTACGTAAGATCACCGGGTTTTTGTGTGGGCTATCTTCCTGACGACCTATTTTATGAACTCCCACTTGATCAGGGCTGTGACTGCAGGTTACGTTGGTGGACGTCACTGTCATTGCGTGTGATCTCGACGGCGGCTGTCGACCAAATGAAGTATGTTGGCCTCGTCTCCCCGAACTTGCTTCACTGACCGTGTGCCCCCTGGACACATGACAAAACCTTTTGTCGCCCACCAATCGCAGCCTCCACGTATAAAACTCCGGCGGAACATTTGCTCTTATCTCCGTTTCTGCTTCACTGGTTCTCCTACTTAGTGAACAAGGGTCCCGTGTCGGTGTGTTTGCCGAATAATCGCTTTCCGCCACTGCACACCGCCCGACGGAACCGCTGCGCGCACTCGGTATATTGTTGTGTCGCCAACTCATTGTCCCAGACACGAGCCAAAAACACCTGTCGCTTTTCGGTAAACTTCCCGACACCCTCTGCGGGATCGTCTGATTTTTGTGTCTGCTACCTCTGTTTCCTTTTGGTCGTCTGATTTTTGTGTCTGCTACCTTTGTTTCCTTTTGGTCGTCTGATTTTCTGTCTACTACCTTCTATTTCTTTTTGCTTCTCTGATTTTTGTTACTGCTACCCCTGGTTCCTTTTTGGCCGTCTGCTTTTTGTCACTGCTAACTTCTGTTTCTTTTTTATTGTCTGCTTTTTATTACCGCTTCCCACTACAGCGTTTAACCCGGGAAACTTGTTGTCACCAGCTTGCACAAAGTCCCACTACGCATCGATATTATTAATATTAATGATCCACTCATACAAATGTGACAAATAAAGTCTTTAGAAGGAATTTTGCATTAAACACATCTGTTTAACAAAGTCCACGTCCCCAGGTCACACTCTATCTGGAAAATACAAAACATTGCATTGATTAATATTTAAGTGTAACAAATGTGTTATTATAATGATCGAACCATGCCAAACGCTATCAGTGTGTTAAATCATGGAGCGTACACATAAATATGTCACGTTACAGATACCAGATATCGTCCGAACGTGTGAATATATGGAAACAAGAAGTAAATAATTCATGCTGTTCGGAATACCGGGAAAACACTTAAAAGTAATGATGAATATTTACTGGTGGTTATTTCCCTTCTTACAACTTTGATTAACGTATCTAATCTTCATGGTCTGTTTGTATAATTCTCAACCTGTTTATTGTCGATATATTAATAATAAATGATAAATATCTGGGTACTTGCACAGAGAATATTATATGAGCTGTAACTAAACATAGACTTTATATTTCCAGTTAAGTACAAATGTAGTTTATATTGCAAAGAGTTTTGGAAGGCTTATAGCAGTGTAAAATGTGTATATTTTTTTAAACTACGTTTTGTTTATTTTAAACTTGTTCAAAACATTATGTTCAATTGAAATTGTGTAATTAGAATGTTTCTACCTCTTGCAATATGTTTTTACAGTTATATTTTATGAAAAGTTTCAAGTTCTACTTGGGATGGGGTAAAATAAAGTCGAATGTTAGATGTAAAAATATTTGTCTGATGGACGAACAAATAATAATAATAAAAGATATATAAAATAATAATAATAAAATTAAAATATTAAAACATAAAAATTAATAATAATAACCGGACAATTCATAACTTGTTTTCTTTTAGATTGCTCTCTCTCTCTCTCTCTCTCTCTCTCTCTCTCTCTCTCTCTCTCTCTCTCTCTCTCTCTCTCTCTCTCTCTCTCTCTCTCTCTATATATATATATATATATATATATATCTTGTCAATGACATTTTCACTTAAATAACTTCACTTATAGGTTATTTCCTATTAAACATTTTGTAATGGCACAGTATAATACACTAGACTATGTGTAACATGACAAGTAGAACAATACGATCATAATTCAGCTAACATTGATAAACAAAATATCATAGATAATGATCGAATTATGAATTCATATATAGAGACCACGAATTGAAATGCAGATAATACATACAATACAGGTACAACTAGTGTTATTAGTAACCTGTCTTTAAATGCATTTGTTCAGTATATAATAATGCTATATATGTTAGAATACGAGTCAAAACCTGGTTTGGGCTGGTTGCTATTCCATTATCACCCATCTCGTGATGTATGTATCATACAAATATCGTACGCACCATCTGGTACGTAACAGAAGATGCATGTTTGATTGGTTGACAGTGACCCGAAACCATATTGATCTATTACTGCACTAGCCTAACGGGACTCAAATTTCATTGAAGCCAAATCATAACGTAATTAACATTCCACAACTTTTACTATAAATACCATTCATCGGAGTCGACGTATCGTTTACTATAATTTACAAAACACGTGTATTAATAAATATCATAAATAACTTAATTTTAAAATGAACACTGTATTATTATTATTATTATTATTATTATTATTAAACTTGTTTAATAAGATTTTGATATGTGTTGTCCTGTCTATGGAAACGTGCATTATCCCTTGCTGTTAATGGAAAACATGCAGCGGGTTTCCACTGAGACTATTGTGTCCAAAATTACTAAATGTTTGATATCCCATACCCAATAATTAATAAATCAATGTGTTCTAGTGGTGTCGTTAAAAACAAAAACAAATTTTAAATTTTTACTTATATCAGTCAAATCGTTTTCAAAGAATTATGTATTGGTTATTCTGAAATATTATGAAAATATTTAGTATATTTTAACAATTTACAAACTTTGCAGTTGGTTTGAGACAGTTTTATTTGGTGTTTAAGAAGGTTTTTAAAATGTATAATTGGGCTTTTCGTAAATGAATTTTGTACAGTATATAATATACTAGTATAATAAATATAAAAATATTGTCCTTTTTTAAAACATATTTTTTTTTTTTGTGAATGATTTTACACAGTATACAATAAATGCGTCGTATTATTAATGCGAATAATGCGAACTCGCATTTTTCGCATTAATATTATGATCGCATTAATTCCACGATATACAGTAATTACTATAGATTACCTGTACTACCTGTTTCACCTGTTGTACCTGTAGTACCTGTACCCAGAGTAGATCAAATAATGTATGACTCTCATAAAATTGTCCACCTTATTATATAGTTCTTAATGACAATAAATTAAGAGGTAATATTGTATATACATATATTTTAATGACAATAGCACTAAACATTATTATTGTATACTTTTTAATGACAACACTAAAAATTAAGTGTTGTACATTATATTTTTAAAACAATAACGCTAAAGAGGTATTATTATATATTTGTGAATTACAAAAACATTACAAGGTAATGAAACACAGACACTAGAGGTGAAATAACACTAAGAAGGTATTGAAATATATCCAATCGGGGTGGAGGCGGTCTGGAGGTGTTGAACCGCTAGCTCATCAAAGGATCGGGTAATTATAAGGGATGTCCCGCAGGCGCAACAAACGGAGGATTATGGTTAAATGAAGCAGCAAATCAAAATTCGGTCCATTGTACTGGGTAGCGGTCTACGCTTGGCGGACACCAGTTGTAAGTGTTATGGTAAAAGAATTAAGCGGCCAGCTTGGCCGGTATCGGTAACATGAGCCAAGAGAACAAGATTAATTTCTTGCCAAGCGTGGGTAGATGGGCTTGCAGCGCTCTGTAGAAATGAACAATGTGAAACGGTCGCCAGAAGGGCCCCGCGTAACAGCAGAACGTAACATGGATTACTTGTATTATACTGTGACGATCAGATTAACGTGTTACGGTGTGCAAATACCTTTGAACTCATCACAGCCCTGCTTTTCAAGTACATGTATTGATTCCAGTATGGTTTGATGTACGTCTCTTGAATTCTGTCATGTACAGATACGATTATCAATAGGATAATACTCGTTTTGTAGTGCTGGTTATCTATCCATGCTGTTTACAACATCAATTCGACATTAACACTAATAATAAAACAAAACAAGATTTATCATGTCATAATATTTAGCCTATTTGTTTTCAGGCTTAAATTAGTGGTGAGATGGGTCTAGAATTTGTTCTCTGTAGAATGGTGTTTAGAGTACGAAGGAAGAAAGGAAATGTTTTATTTAACGACGCACTCAACGTATTTTATTTACGGTTATATGGCATCAGACATATGGTTAAGGACCACACAGATATTGAGGGAGGAAACCCGCTGTCGCCACTTCATGGGCTACTCTTTTCGATTAGCAGCAAGGGATCTTTTATATGCACCATCCCATAGATAGAATAGCACATACCACGGCCTTTGATGTACCAGTCGTGGTGCACTGGCTGGAACGAGAAATAGTCCAATAGGCCCACTGACGGGGATCGATCCCAAACCGACCGCGCATCAAGCGAGTGCTTTACCACTGGGCTACGTCTCGCCCCTGTTTAGAGTATAGTGCATGTTTTAGAATATTGGCTTGGATATGGTTTGTAGATAATAGTATTTAGAATTTGAAGTCTAGAGTGGCTCATGGTGTCTAGAATGTTATGTCTTGAATATGGTGCCAGTAACAGTGCCTAAGTTGTAGTTTCAAGCTTAAGGCGTCTAACATATGATATCTAGATTATGGTGTCTCAAGTATGATATCTAGAGTATGGTTTCAACAGTATATTTTTTTTTACATTGTGGCATCTAGAGTGGTGTTTAAAGTATGGAATGTATAATATGGTGTCTAGATGATGGTATCTAGTCTATAGAGTATATCTTGAGTATGATGTCCTATTTATGATCTTAAGAATTTGCTGTCATCAATGGTGTCTAGAATATAGTGTTTTGGATGTTGTGTCTATATTATCGCATTACTGTACTTTAAGCACCATACTCTAATCATGAGAGTATGGTTCTTAAAGTAAAGTGTCTAGATTAAGCAGTCTAGAATATGTTATATTTTTAGTATGCTGTCTAAAGAGTTAAAATTTATATTCAGATAGCGTGATGGGTTAAGATTGGTTTCATATTCGTATTTCAAAAGAATTAACAATTTAATAAGGTATTTCACACTGGGTAATCAAAACAGAGAAAAATTTGCACTAATTTCTATTCCGGGAGGTCTGGATCTTGCCAGTTCCCTCCTACAATAATGACAGTCTTTCTAGAATATGTCAGCCTCCTCCAAAGACACTGTAGGCTACTGTAATACTTCTACTAGAATACTGACAGCCTTTCTAGAATAGTGTCGGCCTCCTTTAACGATACTGTATGACTGTGTGGGCTACTGTAATACTTCTACCAGAATATTGACAGTATTTCTAGAATAGTGTCAGCCTCCTCCAAAGATACTGTAGGTCTGTGTGGGCTAGTGTAATACTTCTACTAGAATACTGTCAGTCTTTCTAGAATATCGTCAGCCTCCTCCAAATACACTGTAGGTCTGTGTGGGCTACTATAATACTTCTACTAGAATACTGTCGGTCTTTCTAGAATAGTGTCAGCCTCCTTCAACGATACTGTATGTCTATGTGGGCTAGTGTAATACTTCTATTAGAATACTGTCGGTCTTTCTAGAATAGTGTCAGCCTCCTCCAAATACACTGTATGTCTGTGTGGGCTACTGTAATACTTCTACTAGAATACTATCGGTCTTTCTAGAATAGTGTCAGCCTCCTCCAAAGATACAGTATGTCTGTGTGGGCTACTGTAATACTTCTACTAGAATACTGTCAGTCTTTCTAGAATAGTGTCAGCCTCCTCCAAAGATACAGTATGTCTGTGTGGGCTACTGTAATACTTCTACTAGAATACTATCGGTCTTTCTAGAATAGTGTCAGCCTCCTCCAAAGATACAGTATGTCTGTGTGGGCTACTGTAATACTTCTACTAGAATACTATCGGTCTTTCTAGAATAGTGTCAGCCTCCTCCAAAGATACAGTATGTCTGTGTGGGCTACTGTAATACTTCTACTAGAATACTATCGGTCTTTCTAGAATAGTGTCAGCCTCCTCCAAAGATACAGTATGTCTGTGTGGGCTACTGTAATACTTCTACTAGAATACTATCGGTCTTTCTAGAATAGTGTCAGCCTCCTCCAAAGATACAGTATGTCTGTGTGGGCTACTGTAATACTTCTACTAGAATACTGTCAGTATTTCTAGAATAGTGTCAGCCTCCTCCAACGATACTGTAGGTCTGTGTGGGCTACTGTAATACTTCTACTAGAATACTGTCAGTATTTCTAGAATAGTGTCAGCCTCCTCCAACGATACTGTAGGTCTGTGTGGGCTACTATAATACTTACCCCAGGATATGGTCGTTCTGTCCCTGATAATATATCATTAAACAGTACACTGTGAGTTACCCCAGGATATGGTCGTTCTGTCCCTGATAATATATCACTAAACAGTGCACTGTGAGTTACCCCAGGTTATTGGTCGTTCTGCCCCTGATAATATATCATTAAACAGTGCACTGTGAGTTACCCCAGATTATTGGTCGTTCTGCCCCTGATAATATATCACTAAACAGTGCACTGTGAGTTACCCCAGGTTATTGGTCGTTCTGCCCCTGATAATATATCACTAAACAGTACACTGTGAGTTACCCCAGGTTGTGGTCGTTCTGTCCTTGATAATATATCACTAAACAGTGCACTGTGAGTTACCCAGGTTATTGGTCGTTCTGCCCCTGATAATATATCACTAAACAGTGCACTGTGAGTTACCCCAGGTTATGGTCGTTCTGTCCTTGATAATATATCAATGGTGTAAAAGACAACAGCTGTTTTGTTACGTCCCACTTAACGATCCTGGAAACCTGGAATAAAGTGCATTTTGTAAAATAGTATGTGCACGTTTTGCATCCAGTTCATAATAGTATGTGGAAAGTTTAAATGCAATGCAACGGTAACTTAATTTAGCATTTTACAACTGTCAGGCAGTATCCAAATCGTGTTAGTCGTATATGTAATGGTTAAAACTAATTTGACCCCTACAACGATCAGTACGGTCCTACTGATTTTACAGTCACTTTTATTCTGACATGAAAACTACAGACTACTGATTTTCCTCTCTCTGTTCCTGCTAGTTCTGATACATGGAATATTCATTCTGATTCTAATACTACTACTACTAATATAATACTAATGCTAACACAAATACTAATACCTGCCATAGCAGAACAACAGGCATATGATAAAGGAGACAGTACCTGTGAAATTGGGCTTGTCACAGAAGGAATATCCATTCTATGCTGACTGAGCCAGACAGCGCCGAGCCTGACTATCGATTGATATGTGTAATACTGTAACCAACACCACCACTGCACGACTCACACACTCGCCTAGCGCGCTACTGAACACAGATATTACATAACGACAACCAGGACACCCGGGAAATATAAGTATAAGTACATGTATACTTCCACACTGAATACAACACTGCCAGGCTGCCAATGAGTGCGCCTGGAAAAGTAAAGTAGCCTTGCGAGGAAAGCTGCTACATTTTTATTTGGTTTATATGCGCGCACGCACACACCTCCCCCCCCCCCCCCCCACCCACCCACACACACACACACACACACACACACATACAGGACAACACATACCTCAGCCATTGATATACCAGTCGTGGGACACTGGTTGAGACGGGAAAGATGTTCCGGCACACGTTATATCTAAGAATATAATTTCCGAATGTAAAGCTGACCTAGTCTAACTGTAGCCCTTACCTCGATGTTCTAAGGAACAAATAATGGGGACCTAATAGTTTTAGATTTGCTCATGACAATACATCGCAGTCCGAATAGTTCACACCTGGAACATAGTATAGCTTAGGGCGGGAGGTAACCCAGTGGGAAAACGCTCGCTTGGTGCGCGGTCGGTCTAGGATCGATCCCCGTCGGTGGGCCTATTGGGCTATTTCTCGCTCTAGCCAGTGCACCACGACTGATATATCAAAGGCCGTGGTATGTGCTATCCTGTCTGTGGGATGGTGCATATAAAAGATCTCTGTGACTGTGTCAAAATGACCATATGTTTAATATCCAATAGCCGATGATTAATAAATCTATGTGCTCTAGTGGTGTCGTTAAACAGAATAAACTTTTAAAAATATTATCGCTTACACAACATGCTCATATCTACTCAAGTTTCAAGCATGTATGTCGTAGACACAACCTCTGATCACTATTATATGACGTACTTTATAGTAGAGATCATATGACTTACCCCCAGTACCTCCTGAAAGAAAGCTAGTAAAACAAGCTATATGTGAAAACAAATCTAAGAAATCTGTTACAAATTACAACCGAACATTATAGTCACAAAAAAGTCACAGAAACCCAGCCGAATGTTCTAATTGCATTCTTGTGGCCTCGCGTGATGGTATAACAACACGGAAAACACCGTAAAACTAGACAGAATAAAATTGCGAAAAAGACCGATTTGGCCAAGTTTGTTATCGGAGGTCATTGATTGATGGTGAACAAAGTGAGACCTGCATGCCGACATGACAGGTAATAAAGTGCGCGCGAGTCCGCGGGGGGTTGCGGACGTCTGCTTATCTGTGTCTAGTTTCACCACTCAGCACATACCTGCAGGTAGACCACAATACACCGCGGCGGGTAACGACTGCCAGCACGACATTGCCCCCACCTCAGAGTTCAACACAGTGACAGAAGACGGGTCTCCCAGAACGAACACAGGTAAGTTAACGCACTACCTATGCAGGTGGGCAGGTGACAGTGTAAACAAGCATTCCAAGGAAATACAGATCAACAATTGTGCATACAGAAGAAAGAAAACGAATGGATTTTTAAGCTGCTGGGTTTTTTTTTTTTTTATCCAGAATGACTTGGCTAATTTCAAATGGGTTGCTACGCTAGAATTCGTTTAGTTCTGTATACATGCACAAACCAGGGCTATTCAAGAGGACACGTAATACGTATAAAATTCATTAACTTGTCACTCTTTGTATTAAAACAATCTCCGCACCTCTATCATTTGGTAGCGGGTTTACTCTGATGAATACGTATCAGAATTACCAAATGTTTGACATCCAATAGCCGATGATTAGTTCATCCATGTACTCCAGTGGTGTCGTTAAACAAAACAATCTTCTTGGTAGCGTGCACATTGCAAGGGTGGTAGAGAACTCGCCTGAGGTGCTCGGGTCGAAGGATCGAATCCGATTGGGGTTTTCTCGTCCCAACCAATGCCTTACGACTGATGTATCAATGGTCGTAGTGTATACTGTCCTCATAGTGCACCTTAAAAGATCCCTTGCTATTAATGGAACAAATAGCGGTTTTACTCTGAGACTATATGTCAGATTTAGCAAATGTTTGACATTCATTAGTCAACAAACAAACTTTAACTTTTAGCATATTGTAAATAAAAGTCCTGGTCATCAGACTAAAAGGTTACTGCTGCTGCGTAGTTGAACATTTCGAAAACCAACAAAGAATTCTCTCATGCATGCAAACAAGACAGGACACTCTGCCTCATAAACACTAACTTTATTCCCCTTTTCTACAACGCCTCCCTATTCCCTTCCCTCACAATATCTCTCTCAAACACAGCGTGCACACACACACACACACACTGACACAACCATACACAAATAAAAACTTAATTTAACAAAGAATATTTTCAAGCAAAGGCAACCAACAACAAAAAGCACCAAGCTTAACAATAAAAACTAATATTTTCACTTACATACATCCAGATTTAAAAGATTCACAGGTTTTTTCCTCCAGCCATACACGTGAAAATATTCCAAGTGAACCAGTTCTGTCAGCCCTTTGAAGAACGACAAGTGTTTTAATGTCCTCAACAGCAGTGCCGTAACAAATCCTAAACATTAAGTCTCCCGTTTTATGACCTTTTTCTCGCTCGCAAAACTCTAAATTAGGGCTACCATAATAGAGCCATCACCATTTAATGAGTCCACTCATGAAGTAAAGTATACTCCAGCCTGGCACCTTCGTTATATAAATGTCGAGCTCACAAGTGTTATTAAAATAGGGCATTGCTGTAGTAAATGTATTTTGCCAACAGTTTCTGTTCACAAAAGCGAGACAGAGGCACAATTAATCTGTAATTAAGTATTAATGCATACATGATGGCTATACCCATGTTTTATGCCCAGAGTACTGTGAGCAATCCAAACAACATTTAAGAAATAATTGTTGTTGTTTCACATGGCGGGAAAATGACGCCATGTCGTCTGTTACAGGACATCGACGTTGTTTTGCTAGAGTATTACAAACCTCTCAAAAGCTCGAGAGCGAGAGAAAGAGACAGACAGATAGAACAAAAAGTTAAGAGTTTGTTTTGTTTTAACGACACCACTAGATCACATTAATTAATTAGTCATCAGCAAATGGATTCTGACATATTAGTCTTAGTAAAAGTTAAAGTTTGTTTTGTTTTAACGACACCACTAGGTCACATTGAATAAATTAATCATCAGCTAATGAATATCAAACATTTGGTGATTCTGACATATTAGTCTTAGTAAAAGTTAAAGTTTGTGTTGTTTAACGAAACCACTAGAGCACATTGATTAATAATCATCAGCTATTGGATGTCACACATTTTGTGATTCTAACATATAGTCTTAGAGAGGAAACCCGCTACATGTTTTCATTAGCAGTAAGGGATCTTTTATATGCACTTTCCCACAGACAGGCCTTTGACCACTGGCAGGAATGAGAGAAAAAAAATCAATTGAATGGATTCACCGAGGTGGTTCGATCCTGCGACGCAAGCACCTCAGGCGAGAACTCATCCGACTAAGCTGAGGTTAGTGGTCATTGGAGAACATAGTATCTTGGAACCAGTACCTATCAGCCGTAACCTCATGGTCTTTGGACACACCTGTCTGAAGTTATAATGTAACATTTAAGACAACCCTATCTGAAGTTATAATGTAAGATTAAGACAAAACTATCTGAAGTTATAATGTAAGATTAAGACAAACCTATCGGAAGTTATAATGTAACATTAAGACAAACCTATCGGAGTTTATAATGTAACATTTAAGACAAACCTATCTGAAGTTATAATGTAGATTAAGACAAACCTATCTGAAGTTATAATGTAAGATCAAGACAAACCTATCTGAAGTTATAATGTAACATTAAAGCCGCACACCCTAGTTCCATCCAGCGAAAATAAATTATAATTTGGTTAATCTACAAACCTGTAAGACACTTAGATCACGTTTTTATCAAATGGAGTGAAAAAGCAGGTTTTATATCGTTAAATACCATGGGAATCCCCATGTCCCAATTGCTTGAAATAATTTTGAAAGTTAGTATTCTGGTGTCACCGGAAGAAGCACCACAATGCCTACGTCACGACAAATTTCACAGACTTGGGGTGCGTTCGTTTCACGTCTCCTGGACATGTTCCAACTGTTCTGTCCTGGTCTTATCCCTAGAGGCACTGATTTTCCGGAATCGCGGACGGAATCGCGGAAATACCTATCTGAAACGGAATTCCCGATTTTTTTCCAAAACATTATTTAACTTTAAATAGCGCATTTGATTAATTAAAAATTATTTTTCGAACTAGAAATTATGGACACCGACATCTGCCTGTGCTACGCTACGACACTAGTACCTTTGTATGTTACGCCAAATGTAGAGTATCTAGACGTTTTACCAGTCGGCGATTTAACGGGAAAAACCGAACATTGTGAGCTAAAATTGTCCGATATTTACTCAAGTGAAAGATATGTTATGTTTGCTTATTAATTTTTAACATTTGCGGCATTGCCATATTTCCGATCTCACAAAGGAATGCAGTAATTGCATATTGTATGCCAGGCTTTGTTCAAAATAAATTATACAAGGGAAGTGGTTTATAGTGTGATCGTTTGTAATTATTTTCCCGATCATATCGTAAAGAAAACCGAAAATGTCCGAAGTCTGTGTCCTGGCGTATTCGTGTTTAAATTTAAACCAAAAATAAATACAAACTACTGACATGTTTTACCTCATTGCATATTTATTTTACACCAGCAATTAATTGCGCGGTGTGTGTGTGTGTGTGTGTGTGTGTGTGTGTGTGTGTGTGTGTGTGTGTGTGTGTGAGAGAGAGAGAGAGAAACAAAAACAGAATTTGTTTAATACTGAAACGGAAAAAAACGGAATTTGTAACATTATGAAACGGAAAAGGGAAAAATCTGAAACGGAAAATCAGTGCCTCTATATCCCCTCTCCAGATATCGTAAGACTTAGCAAAATTATTTGTTTAAGGGTTTGTAACGTTTTGTATTGAGACACTTACTTGTCTGAACTTTATTGTTACTGAAAATGTTCACGAACTGTGAAGAAAAATCTCACAAATGAACAACAACAAATCGGATGTTTATTGCGCGAACCGTGCACGAGAAAACAAACCGAACCAAAATGATAACGGTCACGTGATATACCAACGTCTGTGACATTGAAATGGAAATATCCCCTCTAAAAATAGATCGGACCTCGCTTGCTTAACGGTTTTTTCTCGACAACACGTTTTGTGAAAAAATGCAAAAAAATGCATTTCGTGGTTTTACAAACATCAGGATTACCAAAAAGCACTTCAGGTGAATGGAAATGTGTATTCTAAATAATAAAATGTAAGTAAAGTGCAATTTTATTTGTGAAAAATGGGGTTTAATAGCGAAAAACAACGCCGTAATGGTTAACAAATAAACGTAACTAGGGTGTGTCCCTTTAAGACAAACCTATCGGAAGTTATAATGTAACATTAAGACAAACCTATCGGAAGTTATAATGGAATGAATGAATGTTTAACAACACCCAAGCACAAAAATACACACCGGCTATTTGTAAAATCTTTAGGAACTAAAAAAACTCCCCTGACTTTTTTTTTGCGAGAGTCATTGCTCTCCTCAGAAATTAGCATACCTTAATTGTTAAAATGTAAATGTCACCAAACAGATAATAATATTCAACAATAAAATTAATATCTGTTCATGTTTCACTGTCATTTATAATTATACTAACCATCCTTACTTTTCATTTTAGTCCTATTAACAAGTTTACCACTATATCAAAAAATATTAATTTAATCACTGTCATTTTTAAGTTATAACTGCTCATTAATAATTAATTACTAACCATTCTCACTTTAACTTTACGACTATTACTATATAACCACCACTGTCAAACAGTTAACTCGCTGTTCTTTTGAAGTTTTTACTGACGGAAGGCGTAAGTGTACACGACAAATTCGGCAAACGCTAATTTCCGTCCCCTGACAACACGCGATTATTTTGAAAGTAAAACTTTAAAAATCAATAATTAAATATAATAGGGAGTTACTAGTAAGTAAACAAGTAAATAGACGTAGCAATATCGTTTTATTTTGACATTGGTTACAATTAATTTGCAACATTCCTACAAAAGCAACACACCATACCCGCCCATTTTGCAAATTTGTAATAATTCGGAACACCTCGGCTTATTATGAATAGAAATAGGCCGAAGTGTTCCGAATGATCGGAATATTCCGATAGACAGTACGACTTCCGTTTATATAGATCCAATGAGAACAGTTGATACATGTTATATTAAGGAAGACACCATTGTTTTAATCATTTGTAGAAACCCTTTTTAACCCTTTGTATAAACACTTTTTAACTTCCTTGTAAATAAAGTTTATTTAACCATTAATTAGTATTTTTATCTAATCAAATGTATAAACGTTTTTTTTTTTTTTTTTTTACTAACACTCTCCCCACCCCTCTCGTTGTGAGCACAGTTTCTGGCCCTAGTCAGAAATCGTGCTCGCAACGAGCGTGCTTGAACATTAAATTGCTATAAGCACGTTAATTCCCGACATCTGACCTGACAGTCATTTGGGGGCATACATACATACATACATACATACATGTTTTCTTTTTCTGAACGAAACCTTTTGGTTTCAATTTCGATTTCTCAAAAATTATACAAGTTAACAGTATAAAATTTTCACCTTGCAAATTTGTTAAGGGGAGCGATGTTGTTTTTTGCGCGCTGAAATATGATTAACCGGCGCTATACGGGCGTGGCGCGATCGCGTCCGTCAAACGGCAGTCACTGGCTATTGTGTGTTAAACAAAGGTAAGTACATGAATATGATTATTAAGTTATAATAGAATAATAATGGAATAATTAAGACAAACCTATATGAAAGACAAACAGTTAAGACAAGCATATGAAGTTTAGGAATAATTAAGATAAACCCATTTGAAGTCATGCTGGAATAATTAAGATAAACCTATCTGAAATTATAATGGAACATTTAAGACAAGCATATTTGAAGTTATAAAGGAATAGTTAAAACAATTTGTGGATAATTAAAAGCTAATTTGTCACTAGTTTTAAATGTAATGTTTTTGTGTTTGTGACTTGAAGGGTTGTGAATCAGTTCCCTTATCCAGTGGCAACCTAGTATGATAATGACAGTAAGTGAATATGTCAAAGTTAGTCATTTTAACGACATTTTGAACTGTAATGCAGAACATTGTATGAGTGAATCAAGCTTTAGTATATTCTGGACAAACTGAAACTAATATGTCAAAAATAATTCGACCATGGAGAGTTAACAAAAAGTTAGTTTAATGACACTGCTAGAGCACGTAAATTTATTAATCATCGGCTATTGGATGTCAAACATTTGGTAATTCTGATATATAGTCTTAGAGAGGAAACCCGCTACGTTTTTCCATTAGGAAAGACTGAAGAACATGTTTTATTTAACGACGCACTCAACACATTTTATTTATGGTTATATGGCGTCGGACATATGGTTAAGGACCACACAGATATTGAGAGAGGAAACCCGCTGTCGCCACTTCATGGGCTACTCTTTTCGATTACAGCAAGGGATCTTTTATGACCGCGCATCAGCCGATCGCTTTATCCCTCGACCATGGAGAGATTTTGCATCCAGATTTACCTATTGGTTGTGTTTGGAATACCAGTAAACGATCCACAGTGGTGAAAACAGAAACCTTTTTGAGACAAACGACAGCTCGCGTCCAGAAACCGAATACACACTGGGCGGCCCGACAGATGGTTGGGGTCACGTGTCGGTGCGTGCCGGCCACGAGTAGCCACGGGTCCTTATTATGAGTGACCGTTTAGGTGCCTGAAAAAAAAATCATTTTATAAACTAACAAAGTTTGTTGTAAATATATCTAAATTGACAACCAGCAATGGTTTTATGTCCACTCCTTGCGAAGACTTGCTTTTTCTGAAAGCCAACCCTTCGCATATATCTAGTTGGGGTTGTAAGCCATCACTTCGCATATATCTAGTTGGGGTTGTAAGCCACGACTTCGCATATATCTAGTTGGGGTTGTAAGCCATCACTTCGCATATATCTAGTTGGGGTTGTAAGCCACGACTTCGCATATATCTAGTTGGGGTTGTAAGCCATCACTTCGCATATATCTAGTTGGGGTTGTAAGCCACGACTTCGCATATATCTAGTTGGGGTTGTAAGCCATCACTTCGCATATATCTAGTTGGGGTTGTAAGCCACGACTTCGCATATATCTAGTTGGGGTTGTAAGCCACGACTTCGCATATATCTAGTTGGGGTTGTAAGCCACGACTTCGCATATATCTAGTTGGGGTTGTAAGCCACGACTTCGCATATATCTAGTTGGGGTTGTAAGCCATCACTTCGCATATATCTAGTTGGGGTTGTAAGCCACGACTTCGCATATATCTAGTTGGGGTTGTAAGCCATCACTTCGCATATATCTAGTTGGGGTTGTAAGCCACGACTTCGCATATATCTAGTTGGGGTTGTAAGCCATCACTTCGCATATATCTAGTTGGGGTTGTAAGCCATCACTTCGCATATATCTAGTTGGGGTTGTAAGCCATCACTTCGCATATATCTAGTTGGGGTTGTAAGCCACGACTTCGCATATATCTAGTTGGGGTTGTAAGCCACGACTTCGCATATATCTAGTTGGGGTTGTAAGCCACGACTTCGCATATATCTAGTTGGGGTTGTAAGCCATCACTTCGCATATATCTAGTTGGGGTTGTAAGCCATCACTTCGCATATATCTAGTTGGGGTTGTAAGCCACGACTTCGCATATATCTAGTTGGGGTTGTAAGCCACGACTTCGCATATATCTAGTTGGGGTTGTAAGCCACGACTTCGCATATATCTAGTTGGGGTTGTAAGCCACGACTTCGCATATATCTAGTTGGGGTTGTAAGCCATCACTTCGCATATATCTAGTTGGGGTTGTAAGCCACGACTTCGCATATATCTAGTTGGGGTTGTAAGCCACGACTTCGCATATATCTAGTTGGGGTTGTAAGCCACGACTTCGCATATATCTAGTTGGGGTTGTAAGCCATCACTTCGCATATATCTAGTTGGGGTTGTAAGCCACGACTTCGCATATATCTAGTTGGGGTTGTAAGCCACGACTTCGCATATATCTAGTTGGGGTTGTAAGCCACGACTTCGCATATATCTAGTTGGGGTTGTAAGCCATCACTTCGCATATATCTAGTTGGGGTTGTAAGCCACGACTTCGCATATATCTAGTTGGGGTTGTAAGCCACGACTTCGCATATATCTAGTTGGGGTTGTAAGCCACGACTTCGCATATATCTAGTTGGGGTTGTAAGCCATGACTTCGCATATATCTAGTTGGGGTTGTAAGCCACGACTTCGCATATATCTAGTTGGGGTTGTAAGCCATCACTTCGCATATATCTAGTTTGGGGCTGTAAGCCATGACTTCGCATATATCTAGTTGGGGTTGTAAGCCATGACTTCGCATATATCTAGTTGGGGTTGTAAGCCATGACTTCGCATATATCTAGTTGGGGTTGTAAGCCACGACTTCGCATATATCTAGTTGGGGTTGTAAGCCACGACTTCGCATATATCTAGTTGGGGTTGTAAGCCACGACTTCGCATATATCTAGTTGGGGTTGTAAGCCACGACTTCGCATATATCTAGTTGGGGTTGTAAGCCACGACTTCGCATATATCTAGTTGGGGTTGTAAGCCATCACTTCGCATATATCTAGTTGGGGTTGTAAGCCATCACTTCGCATATATCTAGTTGGGGTTGTAAGCCACGACTTCGCATATATCTAGTTGGGGTTGTAAGCCACGACTTCGCATATATCTAGTTGGGGTTGTAAGCCACGACTTCGCATATATCTAGTTGGGGTTGTAAGCCATCACTTCGCATATATCTAGTTGGGGTTGTAAGCCATCACTTCGCATATATCTAGTTGGGGTTGTAAGCCATCACTTCGCATATATCTAGTTGGGGTTGTAAGCCACGACTTCGCATATATCTAGTTGGGGTTGTAAGCCATCACTTCGCATATATCTAGTTGGGGTTGTAAGCCACGACTTCGCATATATCTAGTTGGGGTTGTAAGCCACGACTTCGCATATATCTAGTTGGGGCTGTAAGCCATCACTTCGCATATATCTAGTTGGGGTTGTAAGCCATCACTTCGCATATATCTAGTTGGGGCTGTAAGCCATCGATATAATTTTCTAAATAAACAAGAGCAGTTACCAGCTGATTAATATATCTCGTGTGTGAAAATCGATGACAGTAGAGCAAATTACATTTTAATAAACTGAATCAGAATACTTGATTCAAATGCAAACAAGATTTAGTGTCTATAACCACTCAAGTCGAGACACGTCCATCCTTGTTACAGCCTGTGACATCGTCAGTGACTGAGAACATTCTTGTACAAATCAATTGATTTTATGTAATTTTAACACGTGTTTTGATATTTGAAGTCAACAGTTTAAGTTTTGTTTAATCCATATGTGACTATTATAAGTACATTTGTCGTGAACATTTTCTGACAGTACACTGAAAGTCTGTCTTTGGTTGTGACCAGGATAGTGATCAGCGTTTGGAATAGGGATTTATTTGGTGGTGCATATATATATATATATATATATATATATATATATATATATATATATATATATATATATATATATATATATATATATATATATATGGATGCAATTTGATGTACTTTTGTTCGAATCAAATGCAACATATATATATATATATATATATATATATATATATATATATATATATATCTTTTGGTATTCGAGGTGGATAGTGATATAGTGTCAAAGGATACAAATAAGAGTTAAGTCCGCCCAGAACATCAAAACAAAACTCGCAAGCAAATCAAATTAGGCTTGAAACAAACTGTTGACTATCGACATGAAGACAAACGACGGCTCCGTTCTCTTCATCAGGTGTCACATGACCTGGATGTACACAAAAGCGCCATCTGCCTCGCTCACACCTGCTCCTTCACATTCCCAAACCCATTGTCTGTCCACAGTAGAGCGATCATCATTTTCATACATCCTACTGCGCCGTGATCCCTGTTTCTTGGTCATCGTGTTGATAGATCGGGCTGTCATAGGATACAGTGTCCTTTGGGGCACGTGGCGGACCTTAATCAACAGAGTTTGTTTATCGGCGCCTTTGTTGGGGTTAAAAGGGGACGGAAATGCCCACGAGCAGATGTTTTTTGTGTCCGTTATCATCATGGAAACATTTTGATCACCCAGCTGATAGAGTAACACGGTGATTTACAGTGGCTATGGAGACTTCCAGTTTATAAGTAACTAGGGGCTCGTTTTTTAAAAGGAATAAAACTATCAAATACCATGTTGATCTTTTTATATTACTTTAATATTTATTTATTTTAAGCCGATTTTCTGGTTTATATCCATACCTCAACCATTTAGGCTTCCTGTCCAGAGGTTAGAATGAGAGAAGTAGGTGTTACACTTTAGTGATCGTTAGACCTCATTCTGGGTGGAAGCCTGTACTGGGGTGCGAACATGCCTGATTGATAAAAAACATGCCATAACGGCTGATTTTTGTAACATATTACCGGTATTATTCATGTAGATATGTTGTAGATAAAACATTGTTGAAATGTGTAGCACATAAAAGTATACCAATGAAAGTACTGGTCAGAAATGTTTTTACTCCACTGTAATATTCTTATGCTTGATTTTACACATTTAATAATTGTTTTAACTATATAAGTTACAGTACTGTATTAAATACATAATCGTAAGGATTGTCCAGTATTTCATGTAGGTTTTGAGTGTTACATATGTACATGCATTATGTAAATCTAGTATAAAGGTAGAAGACAGAAAACAGAAATGAGATATCTAGCATTTGACATGATTTCTGGGGGTAGGAGGGTCAAATCAATACATGTAAAAGTATGAAGCGTGATTTGAAACTTTAATGATTTTGGAAAATAACAATTGCGATAACTTAATCTTCACAAACGCGTGTGCCACCTGTGATTAGACACCTGTGTTTCGCACCTGTTGTCGGTGTCACGGTTAACCCGAGTTCAAAGGATACTACCTGTAACGACCATGTTTGCTTGTCATGCAACTACGTACACTGAACGTAATTGCTTTAGTGCTGCTCTGTGCAGTTAAACACAAAACAATTCTTTACTCGCATACTGGTTAACAAGATGCTGTTACAGATGTTTTCGTGTTGACGCCAGTTACGGGAAGTGGGGTGGGGTGGGGTTTCATATTTTTCACAAATGTTATAACTGTCTAAAAGTGATTCCGTGCTGTATTTTTTCAGAGCTCTTTACACTGGTTTTACACATTTATTTAACTTTTTAAATGTAAATAACCATATTTTTATTATTACCTTTCTTTGACCCCAATAGTCGATGTCATAGGTTGTCGTTAAACATTCATGCAATCACCCACAACATTGGATACAAACAAATAGAGACATGCGCGTGTGCAGGAAATTGTGAACCTTAATTGGATAGAAGTAGGAAAATCAACTTAAAATAAAATAAATGTTAAGGAGTATAAATGTATTTTTATGAAATCCCAGGCGTCACCAAGAATGTTTGAAAGGGGTTCGTTTGTATAGTAAATTGATACATTTTATGGTTAACAATTAATATTTTGAAGGCGAGAAACTGGAGAGAGAGAGAGAGAGAGAGAGAGAGAGAGGGGGGGGGGGGGGTAATTTGCATCCCTCAAACCATTTCTTATCTCAAGTTGATATATGACCATTTCCAGGGTCAAATAAATGTAACTATTTTCTTTATATACTTAAACAGAAACACACAAACAAAAAACCAAACAACCAACAAACAAACACCACAAGACAATAACAACACAAACATCCACAATGGTTTTAGAATGATACTGTTGTTTAAAAAGTGGTAACGGTGTGGTCATGAAACCTTTACCATATACGCCACCTGACACTCATAAACCATCTGTTTATTCGCAGATGAAAGAAGGTTTTCATTTATATATTAAAATGTGTGCCTCTGTTTTTTAGCCATCATGGTGAGCTGCCGAAAGGAAGTAACGTGTTACCATCATTGTTGAAAGAGAACAGTCAATAAAACCAAGAATAAAACCCAACAGTAAATCTGTTTAGGGTTTGTTTTTTTCACTTTGATTTCATATTGGCTTTTCATGTGAGCTGAACGTTTTTTTAACGTAAGTTTGCAGTTTAGTAGTAAGAGTGAAAATTAATGAATGAATGAATGAGTGAATGAGTGAGTGTGAGTGAGTGAGTGAGTGAGTGAGTGAATGAACGACAGCAAAAAACCCCAAACAATATCGGTTGTTGGGTATCAGACAAAATATAAATAAATGAAGTAATAATTAAATCAAACTAAAAATTCATAAGTTAAGTTATCACATAATTATATCTTTTCTAGTTTGCTTCAGATTATTGCACTCCGCCAAAAATATAGCGCGTCGTCAGCGTACACTGACAGTACTCGCACTGAGTAGGCAGTTCCTTCTTCAGAATAAAAAATAATAACAGTTAGAGTACAGGATTGTATCATGTTACGTGTTACAGGCAGACGATAGCTCGGTGGAAGTATGCTGGTATTTCCATTCAGTCTTCCATATAACTGTTTTTCTTGCCCGATTTCTTTTACTTTTATAATTAGTTTTTAAACATTATTTTTACAGGGAAGCGTGTAAATTAAGTTTGTGACATAGATTTACAAACATGAATGTAAATGCCTCAAGTTATTTCCTTTCTTTCTTTGTTTTTCTTTGTACCTCCTAGATTGCCTGTGGTTTCAAGCATTTTTGTAACTGTATTTTCTTTCCCAGGTGTTTTTTTCCGTAAACCGTTTTACAAACTTCCTGTTTTTGTATGTAATAAAGTTTAGTATTAAACTTTAGTCAATGCTGTAAGACTTGTGTTATGTATTTAGTTTAGAGAGAACAATCATCCTCCAAACCCAAAACCACCAACAAAAATATCTTGCTACCAAAACAAGACAAGACACGATAATAATGTCTTTATTTTCTTTTTTATTTAAAAAAAGAAAGAAAAAGAAGGACAGAAAGAAAGAAAGAAAGAAAGAAAAAAACGAAACGAAAAGAAACGAAAAGAGTAAAGAAAAATGCAGTATTGAGAAATTATAACCAGTATAGTTTTACAAGATATGTTGTGTGTGGGGCCTGGCTCAGTGGGTAGAGCACTCACCTGAGGTGTATGGGTCGGAGGATCGAACTCGAACTCCCTCACTGGACTGATTGTCTCCTTGTTTTTCCCATCCCAACCAGTGCTGTACGACTGGTATATTAAATACCTGTCCTGTTTTTCGGGAAAGTTTATATAAAAGTTCACTTGCTGCTAATGAAAGAAAGTAGAGGCTTCCACTAAAGTCTACATCTCAGAAATGACCCAGTGTTTAACATGCAATAACCGATGATTAATTCATGTGCTCTAGTGGTATCGTTCAACAAAACATTTTTTAAAACTTTCTGTAGTGTTATGGAACATAGTCTTTTATGATTATAACATGCTACCACAGTAAACTTGGCGAATTGCTGCTAGTACACTGTATCACTTCAAACAGATGTTGTAATGATTAGATCAAAGAAACCGCCTCAGGTAGAGTCCAGAAGGTAAAGGAGGCGACTTCGGGAATTGCTTGTGGTGCATTCAAAACCATTCATTTCATATAATTGTACGTGAGGGCATCGGTTAAAAAAGTTAATTGGGATAAGTATGTCCTATCGTATTCTGTACCAGGCCCGTAGGAACAGGGGGCCTATACCCGCCCACACGCCTCTCGAGGACGTTGGGTTTTTTTTGTCCTACTCTATATAAATAAAGATAAAAAGCTGGCTTATGCCACCCCCACTAGAGACTCCCCCCCCCCCACACACACACACACAGAGACACACACACTGAGGTTGGGTATCTACACCCCAGATATCGTTTCTACGGGTCTGTGAACATACCTTCTTTGCGCATTATTTGTAGCAATATAAATTCAGAGAGAGAGAGAGAGAGAGAGAGAGAGAGAGAGAGAGAGAGAGAGAGAGAGACGTCATTTATGTAATGACGCACTCAACATATTTTAATCTATGGTTATATGGTTATAGGGAGAGAGAGAGAAGAATATGGTATGCATACGATTGGTGGAGGTGTGACCCTCTGCACAACCCCAACCCCACTTAAGGCTTCTTTTGTATATGGAGCGGGACGTAGCTCAGAGGTAAAGCGTTCGCTCATGGTAGGTCGACTGATCGATCCCACATGGTGGACCCATTGGGTTGTGTCTAGTTCCAGCCTGTGCACCACAACTGATGTATAAAGGCTGTGGTATGTGCTATCCTGTCTATGGGATGGTGCATATAAAACGTCCCTTATTGCTTATCAAAATTGCTTATCGGAAACAGTGGCCCATGTGGCGGTAGCGAGTTTCTTTCTCACGGTCATAATGCTCCTTAACCGTTTTGTCTGACGCCACATAAACGTATATCAAATGCGTTGAGTGTGTCGTTAAATAAACATTTCTCTCGTATGTATGTGTAGTCTATTTGCATTTCTAGTCGATTAGTTTATAGGTTGTTAGGTTGTTTGATAGTGAATGACATGGAAATAAATAGTTTTTGGTGTTAAAGAGTTCATGCATACATTAAAGTAATACTCCTGATGGGTATGGAGAAATAACTTAATCAGTCGACGAACTCATTTCTTCATCACTATCTTCGTTAAGGGGGACTATCACAGTCTTATAAAACTATTTTGTTTTCTAAAATCTTCTTCGATCTTTATTACATGTTTAACTGCGTCAGAGAAGTGTGTAGGTGTGACAGAGTTCAATGCATGTGCAAGTTCTCTCCGCACCGTGGTCATTTTACCATCATTATGACGAGCTATGTGCCCTTTGACTTGACTCCAGATCAGTTCTGTCGGATCGAGTTCAGAATGTCTTGGCGGCAGTCTTAGACACAAGTGCCCATGGCGTTCAGCAATACCATCAGTAACAAATTGCTTTGCACATTTGTTACTTTTCACAAGTTCATAAAGAACTGGTTTTGTCATGTTACTCTCAAAAGGTATATTTTGTTTCGTAGCCACGACTGAATGTCTTCCTTTTTAGCGTTTAGTGCAGGACATCGTGTAATCTCAGTTAATTTGTTGTGGTAGCTTGCGTTATCCATGACGATAACAGAAGGTTCTGGTAGAGAAGGCATAAGTTGTTCTTCAAACCATTTGATGAAATTGTCATGATTCATCTCACCATGATAGTCTCCGTCTGTTTTTTTATCCTCAAAGATCAATTCACAGCCATCTATCAATTCATATTTATCACAGCCAGCATGACAAATAATAAGTCTTTTTCCCTTCCCAGTCACCGAACAAAGTTTAGGAACTCGATCAGCAGCGTCTGATTTCGGCAGGTGATTGGCAGTACTTGTGCCCGATGGATATCTGTCCAGTGGTGGGATGTTGTGTGGTTGACATTCACCCAGGTCTCATCTTAATACACTATTAAATACCCCTGTTCTCGTAAACTGGATATTTCATGGAGATAGGACAGTCTCCTGTGTGATATATTGGCGTCCTCAAAAATCACTTTTCCGGTTGTAGACATATGTTGGTATTTAAAATCGAGGTCATGGAGTGTTCTTCGTAAAGTTGATATGGATATGTTGATTCTACATTCCTCCCTTAAAGCCACGTTAATCTTATGTAATGTAGGGTAATTCGCCCTCTCTATAAAATCTGTATACTCGTCGTCTAATAACATCTTTATCAAATAAATCGATGAGTTTTCGGTCGCGTTTTTTAACAGTGATTTCTGTGCTTGGATTCGTAGAGCTTAGATTTTTCACAGTTCGTTTTACTGTTGAAACCGAAACTTTAAGTGCAGCGGCAACTCGATCGACAATTCGATAAGAAGCATACCTAGGTCTACCGCGCTGATATTCATCTTCAAAATAATCGAAAACGTTCTTAATACACAATTTTACATCAACTGAAGTGTTTTTTTATTTACCCATATTTTTCCTCAAATAACAATAACAAGAATGTCGACTACTACATTTTCAATGAATTTATATACCCTACCTAACTTGTATTTTACGTGGTTTACACATTGCTACAATAGCACGTGCAGTCATAGATGGAAATAATGATGTTATTGACCAAGCAATGCTATCGTATTTTGAACAATCATCGCTGTGTCTGCGGGATGAAAAAGTGGTTGAACCCATACGAGTCCGAACAATAGCCCTTTGGTTTTTCGCATTACAAATGTAACACCCCACCCCCAAACCCCAGCCCCTAGCACCACCCTAAGTACTATATATATATATACTTATGAGTTCCCAATTTAGAGGCAAATTAAATAACATTTTTATTATTATTTGATGTTGGTGGCCTTTGACATTTTATCTCCCCCCGGGTCCGGCCCTGCATTAAATTTATTTATAAATTTGGAAAGCACATTCCTGCTGTGTGTGAGGTGATTTGTGTTTATTACTGTGCTACACCTCAGTTGTGTTTACATTAGCTAAATTTATTAAATATAATGCACCTACAAGAAAGGGGTACATGTTCTGTTTGTTTACACCTATGTTTAACGGAAAGATTAGACAATGCTGTTACACACTGCAAAACAATAATAACTTTGATTTAGTGAAACAAGCTATAATAGCCTTCACGTAGCCTCAGATCCCAATGTTTTGATATGCAAATGACCTTAGTTATTTATAGGAGAAATAACGTGCATTTAAACGACACAGAGATTTTTAAAAAGTGGAATTAAGTCAACTTCGTGCATTTTATATGATGATTTGTATATAAAACCTGTCGGGGTTTGGGTTTGTTTTCATGTAAATGCAAAGAAAACAAATATCGAATAGGAAATAAACGTAACATTTGCAAAAAACTTTGGGTCTAAATAATTGAACAGGATAATAGGATGACTTAGGGTGAGTGCGTGCGAATAATTTTAACATGCTCATATACCACTAGAGTTTCGAGCATGTCCGTCCTGGGGCCTGTCTCTAGATAGCCAGTGACTTGCTCCGGGACAGAAACAAAAATTAAGGGGACAATTTTGAAATTTACATCCAAAAAATTAAATAGTGGGCCTTTAAATTTTTTATGCGCATCTCTAATTAATATAATTAATAAAGAAAATTCTACTCATTAAATTTGGTCGCTAGATTAGATCGGGCGGTCAAAAAGAAATTAGGTAGATAGATAACTAGTTTAAGACGCCTATCCCGTGTCCGACCTCCGATACGATCGGTGGCCTGACTTGGGATGGGGGGGGGGGGGGGGGGGGACAGAATTTTGAAAATAGCAATTAGTAAAAGAAATTAGTAGGATAAAAAAAAGAAAAAAAGTTACAAGCCAAAAATAAAATGAATTGACTGCTCGGCCGAATATTTATCTAATTTGGAACATTTTAGAATGACAGTCCAAAAATAAATAAGAGAAAGAAGAGAGGATCGGACTATTTAATAATATTTTTTTTTAAAAGAAGTAATTTCGACATAAAATTTTGAACGAGATCTAAAAGTTTAAAGTCCGATCTATATGATCTGGGCCGGAGGGGGCGGGGGGGGGGGGGGGAATAAATTTGACGTGGGCGGAATTTGGAATACGAATTTAGTAGTTAGGTCAAAGACCGTAAACAAATTGAGCTACACAAATTTAAGTCCAAACAAAAAAATTAGACTGTTCGACCGAAAAGGTTGGTGATTTGACCAATTTAGACGGGCTTCAAAAATAAATTGCGTCGGACTGTTTACAAAAAAATAAATGCGGGCCACAAATTTTAAAGTCCGACTAAGTCCTTGGAAGGTTGGTGACTACGAAGGGCTGAGAGGGGCAGCCTTGTCCAGGTTGGGGAGCAGATGTTTCTTGTGAAGCAGGGTCCGTATCACGTGCAGGTACACAGCGTCGCCGCAGACTGCCTTGACCATCCGGTGTATGGTGTATTTAGGGTGAGCAGACCCAGAAACACCACTCCCGCACCCTTTGGTATATACATACCTATGTTCGTGCTTATATTCAATTAAGGTTCACGCACACGCCTTAGCTACCAGAGCCGTTTATCCAGGACAGTGTGTCAATGGTTAGTAGTTAGTCAGAGAGAAGTTGGCGTAATGGTCCTGTGTTAAACTTGTTCTGGGTGGGAGCCGATACCCATCAGTACCCATCAGAAAACAAAACCTAAATACAATTTTACGTGAAAACGCCCCACTCACCGGTGGCTCAGTCTGTTAATATAATTTGTGTATGCAACCTATGACTCATGTATTGATGACAGAACCAAAGTATGATGTAGTTCGAGTGTTCTGAGTCCTGCTCTGTTTATATGTCGACCTGACCCAACATATACTCAAAGAGAGAAAAGAAAGAGACGTATAAATGTTATAGTACATATTCAGTCGGGTCATTTAATTAAATAAACCTCCACATATTCTGTCGGGTCATTTAATTACATAAACCTCCACATATTCAGTCGGGTCATTTAATTACATAAACCTCCACACATTTGGCACATTTATTTTTCCCAAAAAAATTTCATTCATAAAGTTTGTCGGATGGTAAAATAAACAGAGGATAGTGCTAGAAGACACACAGTACTAGAAGCATGATTTTGAATAGAAAAAAAAAATGAAAGAAAAACCAAGCACCACACCCCAAGAAAAACAGACAAACAAAAAAAAAGAAAAAAAAGAAACAGAAACAAAACAACACATAACAAAACATGAGTCTCACAGCAAAAACGTCTCTGTATGAGTTAAAAACATTTTTGGTAATTTTGACATTTAGTCTTAGAGAGGAAACTAGTTTTCCATTAGTAGCAAGGTTTTTTTTATAAGCGCCATCTCACAGACAAGATAGCACATGCAACGGCCTTTGATATACCAGTCGTGATGCATTGGCTGGAACGAGAAATAACCTAATGGGTCCACCGACGGGGATCGATCCAAGCGAGCGCTCTCTGTACGAGTCTACCAACTGACGTAATAAAAAAATCCCTCTAGCTGCTGCCAGTGTATTAACACCTCTTCAAAAAAGTAAAATAAATAAATAAATAAATAAATAAATAAATAAAAACATTTAAATTATTTATTTATTTATTTATTTATTTATTTATTTATTTTAAAATACCACACCCTTATGAAATAACACTCGTACGGGAAAGAGTTTCATCCATTCTATTTATTTTCAGATGTAATGACCGGATGAGGTGTATTAGTTATGTTGGGTGTGGTACCTCCTATGTTTTATTTATCGAATGGTTGCACTGTGACGTCTGTCATAACAGGGTATGAACAACGTGTCTTTCGACACCTAGGGAGGAAGTGACACTTAAAAATGACTCAAACCTAATGGGAAGACAACTCTAACATATTGGCTTCAATGGTCATATATTCTAAATATCTATCCCGGTTAATCATATAACCACTTATTGGACACCAGTATCGGTTAAGCCAATGTTGTAACCTTGGTTCGCATACCAGTACAGTGTTTTATCCAGAGTGAGTTTTGGCAGTTTTGTGTGAGGACTAAGGTTATTAACCACCAACGAGTAACCAATATTTTCTATCCTGGACAGCCTCCGAAGCCGAGGTGTGTACCAAAGACAGCATGATTGAACCTTAAAAGGACATTCCTGAGTTTAATGCAATTTTTAAGATGTTGTCGACTAACAGAGACTTTTTAACGATTGTAATTACATCTCAAATATATTTTTCTGCATAAAATATTAGTTGCTGTATATTAAACGTGTTTCTGATCGTTCTACTATTTGTACTAGGTTAAATTTCTTTTTATTTCCTAAAATATACTTTTTCGTACGTAAGAAATTATTTTAAAACATAATCCAGTTTCGGCTTCTTACAAATATTAAGACGACCAGAAAGACATTGAATATACAAACACTGATATTCTAAATAAGAAAATATATTTAATATGTAAGTTTAGTCGTAGAAATATTTTATTTTTCGGAAACATCTTACAATGCACCAAACTCAGGAATGTCCCTTTGATATATATAAATATGAAAACACTGCTTTCAAATAGATCATACGCACACTCATAGAACTTAAAGTACGCTGAAAATCCATTTTAACAAATGTATATTATTAATTGATTTATGATTGTTTGGGGTTTAGTGGTGTGTCTGTGCATGTGTTCGCACGCGCACGTGCGTATGTATATAGTGTGTGCGTGTATTCGTGCATGCGCATGTGTATGTGCGTGTGTGTGTGTGTGTGTGTGTGTGTGTGTGTGTGTGTGTGTTGAATATGTGTAAAGCTGAAGTTTATTTTGTTTAACGATACCACTAGAGCACGTTCAGTTATTAATCATTGGCTATTAGATGTCATACATTTGGAAACTGTGACATGTAGTCTTTAGAGGAAACCCACTGCAGTTTTTCATTAGTAGCAAGGGATCTTTTATATGCACTTTGCCACAGACAGGACAGAACATACCACGGCCTTTGATATATTAGTCGTGGTGCACTGGTGGGGACGGGAAAAACCCAATGAGCGAATGTATCCACTGAAGAGATTAGATCCTATGATACAAGCACCTCAGGCGAGCGCTCTACTGACTGAGCTAGATCCCGGCCCATTATGTGTGTGTATGTGAATGTGTGTCTGAGTGTGTGTATGTGAATGTGTGTCTGAGTGTGTCTATGTGAATGTGTGTCTGAGTGTGTGTATGTGAATGTGTGTCTGAGTGCGTGTATGTGAATGTGTGTCTGAGTGTGTGTATCTGAATGTGTGTCTGAGTGTGTGTATGTGTGTATGTGAATGTGTGTCTGAGTGTGTGTATGTGTATGTGTGTGTATGTCAATGTGTGTCTGAGTGTGTGTATGTGTGTGTATGTGAATGTGTGTCTGAGTGTGTGTATGTGAATGCGTGTCTGAGTGTGTGTATGTGAATGTGTGTCTGAGTGTGTGTATGTGAATGTGTGTCTGAGTGTGTGTATGTGAATGTGTGTCTGAGTGTGTGTGTGTATGTGTGTGTATGTGAATGTGTGTCTGAGTGTGTGTATGTGTGTGTATGTGAATGTGTGTCTGAGTGTGTGTGTGTATGTGTGTGTATGTGAATGTGTGTCTGAGTCTGTGTATGTGTGTGTATGTGAATGTGTGTCTGAGTGTGTGTATGTGAATGTGTGTCTGAGTGTGTGTATGTGAATGTGTGTCTGAGTGTGTGTATGTGAATGTGTGTCTGAGTGTGTGTATCTGAATGTGTGTCTGAGTGTGTGTATCTGAATGTGTGTCTGAGTGTGTGTATGTGTGTATGTGGATGTGTGTCTGAGTGTGTGTATGTGTATGTGTGTGTATGTAAATGTGTGTCTGAGTGTGTGTATGTGTGTGTATGTGAATGTGTGTCTGAGTGTGTGTATGTGAATGTGTGTCTGAGTGTGTGTATGTGTGAAATATTTTAGGTTCTTGTGCGCGCGTGCGTCTGTGTGAGTACGTGTGTGTGTATATATGCGTGTGTGTGTATACGTGTGTGTGTACGTGTATGTGTGACTGTGTGTGTGTGTGTGTGTACGTGTGTGTATAAATGTCTGTATACATGTGTGTGTACGTGTGTGTGTGTGTGTGTGTACACGTATGTGTACGTATACGTGTTTGTGTGTACGTGTACGTATGTGTATACGTGTGTGTGCGTGTGAGTACGTATGTGTGTGTGTACGTACGTGTGTGTGTACGTGTGTGTGTACATGTGTGTGTACTTGTGTGTACGTGTGTTTGTACGTGTGTGTACGTACGTGTGTGTACGCACGTGTGTGTGTGTACGCACGTGCGTGTACGTGTGTGTGTACGTGTGTGTCTATGTGTGTACGTGTGTTTGTTTGTACGCGTGTGTGTGTGTACGTGTGTGTGTACGTGTGTGTGTTTGTTTGTTCGTGTGTGTATGTAAGTACATGTGTGTGTACGTGTTCATCAATCTACCAGCAAGATTAGTTGAAAGAAACCAGTATGGCTTAAAGCAACAATGTCGCTTCACTGTATTATACCATTCATAATGCAAAATAAAAACTTAACAGAAATGTTAACGCACACGTGTTATCATTATTAAACGTTGTTTGCTTTTAAATCAGTTTAAAAACAAAATACTGTTACATAATAGAAAACTGCTTCTGTGTGTTATTACAAAAAAACTAACACATTTTACGTGACCTATATTATGTTACAAATGACGTGATGATACATTATTATGGAAAGTTTGTTTTGTTTAACGATATCACTGGAGCACATTTATTAATTTATGATCGGCTATTGGATGTCAAACATTTGGTAACTCGTAGTCATCAGAAGAAACCCGTTACATTTTTTCTTAATGCAGCAAGGGATCTTTGCACTCTCCTACAGACAGGAAAGCACATACCACGGCCTTTGTCCAGTTGTGGTGCACTGGTTGAAACGAGAAAAAATAACTTGAATGGATCCTCTGAGGTGGTTCGATCTTGCGACGTTAGCACTGTAGGCGAGGACTCAATCGGCTGAGCTAAATCCTGCCCTTCCATTTTTATGGATGCTTTTTGTTTAACGATACCACAAGAGCACATTGATTTATTAATCATCAGCTATTGGATGTCAAACATTTGGTAATTTTTGGTAGAGAGGAAACCCGCTACATTTTTCATTGGTGGCAAGGGATCTTTTATATGCACCATCCCACAGACAGGATAGCAAATACCACGGCCTTTGCTTCTAATGAAAAAAATTTAAGGGATTTCCTCTCTAAGACATTATGTCAAAATTAACTATTTTTTCTCATTCAATCGCTGATGATTAATAAATGAGTGGTGTCGTCAAACAAAAACAAAACGATAAGCTGCGTAGTATGAAGTCAACGCAAGGTTGATGTATAAATATAACAATAGTTGAATTGTTAATACTATTTGGTGACGTCACTTTCTTTCCGCATCCGCCATTTTAGTGTGTGTTGGCGTACGGGAGTTTCTTTTGCGAATTTCTGGAAACTAGACAAGATGGGAGGTTTTGCTAGTTTACTAAAAGGACTTTTTGGGAAGAAGGAAATGCGAATATTGATGGTTGGTCTTGACGCTGCTGGTAAAACAACCATTTTATACAAATTAAAGTTGGGCGAGATTGTAACGACAATCCCCACGATAGGATTTAATGTTGAAACTGTCGAGTACAAGAACATTAGTTTCACGGTATGGGATGTTGGCGGACAAGACAAAATCCGACCTCTATGGAGGCATTATTTCCAGAACACTCAAGGTATCATATTCGTCATTGACAGTAATGATCGGGAACGTATTGCAGAAGGCCGAGAGGAGCTCACTCGAATGTTGGGTGAAGATGAACTGCGTGATGCCGTGCTTTTGGTTTTCGCCAACAAACAGGATCTGCCGAATGCCATGAATGCTGCCGAGGTAACAGATAAGCTTGGTTTGCACGCTTTGAGAGGCAGGACGTGGTACATCCAGGCAACATGTGCCACCAGTGGTGATGGACTGTATGAAGGTTTAGACTGGTTATCAACAATTTTGAAAAATAAAAGTAAATAAATACTGACGGTTATAATTAACAACTGAACTCATCCTCTGGGACCACACGCAACATTGTCCTCAAGAACAGTTAATTTAATTGTTCACACAAATAACCTACATGTTTTACGCAAACTTCAGTGAACTTTCATCATGTGGTTATTTTTTATTTATTTCCATAACTGAAGTTTCATGTTCTGCCACAAAGAACACTTGGCATGTGGGATGACGTGCTGCGCTAATGAACATTGTATAAACAAAAACTTGACATTATTTTAATTTTCATTCAGCAAAGGGAAATAATTAGCTACCAACAGTTCCATTTACCTTGTTGTAAATATTTATTACTCGTGTATCTATTGGTCTGCTTCATCTTTTGGTATATACCAGCCACCAGTATAAGTATGATTGTAAAATTTTAGAAATTTATGTTGAATTGTACATTGATTGCAGTATGTTTGAGAATATGTATACATATGAATACGAGATTTCTGCACATAATCATTGTAAACTAAGGGAAAATGGATGGGATAAAATACTGATTGTCAGTTATTTAATAAATTTAAATGATTTACATTGTTTTATGTTTTAGTGTAATTTTTTTAAATGATATTTCAATCAAAATGTTTCTATATTCATTCATTACTTTCAAGCATTCTACATTATGTGTACCAATTTTCAAGTTGGGAATAAACAAAATTATTTCAATAGTTGCCACTTCTTTAATGTTAATTTTTTTTATAATAAATTTTTGAATTTATAATACATTTCCATGCTTATATCCAGTGACGGTTCAAGAATTCTGTTCTTGGCACTCATCTCATCTACCATGGCTGTCTGACCAGGACGGGTTAATGGATGTTCGCAAGAATGAAGTCGAGGTACCTGTTGTGTAGTTGCCATTATGCCTACACCACTTCGTTGAGCCATTGAAGCTCTCTAGATGGGTTGGAACTGGTACTGGCAAGCTAACCCAAAATCTACCAGGCTTGAGGCAATTACTTGATCACTGTCTAGAAAAGATGATTTTAGATGTTGGCAAATTCACATTTAAAAAAAAAATTGTTAATAAATCAATATGCTCCAGTGGTGTCATTTAACAAAAACAAACTTTAATCTTCAATATATATTTATTATTTGTGCACTTTGATATAACAATAAAAAAAATTGCAATTTAAATAATGAGCAAAATTCTTACATTTTCACTATTTTAGTAGACCCAGTCATTGTTTTAGCCTTTAACGATGAATGCCACCAAGTGAGCTGATGGGTAATTGGTTCTGTTATGTTAGACCCAGTGACAGGCCTTCAAAGACTGGTCAGTATGGTTTGGTGCCGCATGTTTTCCTAACAACAGTTTGATTTCGGTTGGCATAGAGGCACACTGGCCATATAAACATCAAGTCGTCTCATCACACTTTGATTATCTTCAATACACGTTGGGTTTTCTTCAGACTAATGGGTAGTTATCACCTCATCCTCTAGAGTGTTTTTTAGCTTCTGTTTAGGCTGCTGTAAATACAAGCTAACACTGAAACAGCAGTTTATCGCACATAAATGGTGGTGTTATAACAACAGCTGTTGCTGAACAAATCTTGCAGAAATCAGTTTTATTAGTGACTTTATTGTAAACTGCAGGTCAAGTAATCATATTCCGGCAGTCGCATTACATCCAGTTTTAAAGGGGAAAGAATTCCTTTTGGACCGATGGGCATCTGCATAAAGTAAAAATAATCAGGGTTTTTTTTATTGATTCTGGTGAAGATTTTTTTTTTAATTTATATATATAGAGAATAACTCATTACTGTCTTCAGATATTGGCTTTATTCTGTGATGGGTTAACATGGCTAATGCCGCACAATTCATTCAGCTTAGCAGGATAAAACCAATATCTTAAAGACCATAACTGGTTATTTTATTTATTCTGTAATAAAATGGAAATGGGGGGGGGGGTCATATTTATTCCAGTTTTTGTTTGCAAATTGAGTACCATCAAACTAGCAAGGCTTATGCAATACAATGTCATCTAAAATACATGACATCATTATTAGTAAGACACTAGCTACATTTTGTCACATTCAGAAAGTGTTTCTAAACTAGTTAGTAAATAAATATGCAAGTTATGTATGTTTATCTTGAGAAAACTTCATTTGTATATACTCAGGACTCAAAATAGGAAGTAAAATTCATTTGTTTTAAGTAGCAAGCCCAAAGAAGAAGAAAAATATGGTCTTTTGGAAAAAAGACCGCACAGGATATGGGACAGTGTGTGGAAAATAAGACCTTTGAGATGTATTTTAGAGCATTATAAAATTAAATGTAACAGAATCACCAGCTCAGCCTCAGCAAAATAGAAGATTAGATAATCGTACATACATTTGTATCTTGAAAAATCACCGGTAATTTTTTTAATTTTGAGGGGTAATTTTAGCAGGTGAATTATTATTTGGCTGCAGTGCTAGGTCTAAAATTTTACTGCTTTTACTTTTCAAAAGCCACTGTTTGGAAACCCTAACATGCTTTAAAGTTTTGTTTTGTTTAACGACACCACTGGAGCACATTCTCGTAGTCATCAGAAGAAACCAGCTACTTTTTTTCCTAACGAAGCAAGGGATCTTTTATATGCACTTTCCCATAGACAGGAAAGCACATACCACAACCTTTGTCCAGCGGTGAGATCGATCCCCGTCAGTGGGCCCATTGGGATATTTCTTGTTACAGCCAGTGCATCACGACTGGTATACCAAAGGCTATGGTATGTGTTATCCTCTCTGTGGGATGATGCATATAAAAGATCCCTTGCTACTAATGGAGAAATGTAACAGGTTTTCTCTCTGACTGTGTCAAAATGATCATTTGTTTGACATCCAGTAGCCAGTGATTAATAAATAAATGTGCTTTAGTGGTGTCATTAAACCAAACAAACTTGTTTGTCCAGCGGTGGTGCACTGGTTGGAATGAGAAAAAACCTATCGGTTGAATGGATCCACCGATGTGGTTTGATCCTGTGATGCAAGCACCTCAAGTGCAATCCATGGTTAGCTCTGGCACTCACCAATTTCACCAAATGCGAATTTCGTAAACAATTGGCAAATTTTATTTTAATTTGTCGAAATAATTTCATGAAAAAAATGATATTTTGTTAGAATATAACTGGGCTTCTGCCATTTTTGAAGTTTAGCAGATAATTTGGCGAAATTTTCTGCTAACCCAGAGCTAGCCCTGGAGTAATCAACCGACAGCTAAATCCCGCCCTTATAATTTATAGAGTATGTTATTGACATTCTAGCTTGAAATACTAGTCGGGTCGGGCCTATGTCGCGTGACCTATATATTTTGTCTGTAAGTGAAAATATAGAAATTTATCTAAACCAAATATCTCGCCACTGTATGCAGTGATTGCAGGATAAATTGATATATGAACGTTGGATATGTATATATCTTTCCAACAAAATGCTTCTTGTTATATAATAATACACCTTTAAATAATAGAAAGTACATGTCAAAATACATTAAATGTTTATAACTGTGAAAGAAACATATGTTTAAAAGAAATAATAAAAAATCTGTAAAAATTGTGGATTCTAAATGTTGTGATTACATCCATTTTCCCCTGATCATGGGAAATAATCCCCTTGAACTATGCCACTGACACCAGTTCAAAATTCATTGTGTGGAGTGGGAAGCAATTTTTGCTTCTCAACCTTTAATCTTAAATCAATACCTAGAAACAAGACCCAGTTCTAGACCACAAGTATTGATTAAATCCTATAATTGTATAATTATGAGGGCACTTGTGCTCAAAAGTGGATATGGTATTAAAACATTGAAATCATGTACCTACTAAAACATTAAGATTGTCAAATTGTCTATAGAATCCAAATCTCATTTGGCCTTTTAAAAAAAAAAAATGTAAACGGGAAAACAAATTGGTTAGGGTAAATTTTTTGTTCCTTTTGTTTTATTTTTAAATGTTTTACTAGTATTGTATTCACCCGGACCCTATGGGTCCAGTAAAATGTTATACTAGTATTGTATTTATCAGGGCCCCTATGGGTCCAGTAAAATGTTATACTAGTATTGTATTCATCAGGGCCCCTATGGGTCCAGTAAAATGATATACTAGTATTGTATTCACCCGGACCCTATGGGTCCAGTAAAATGTTATACTAGTATTGTATTCATCAGGGCCCCTATGGGTCCAGTAAAATGTTATACTAGTATTGTATTTATCAGGGCCCCTATGGGTCCAGTAAAATGTTATACTAGTATTGTATTCACCAGGGCCCCTATGGGTCCAGTAAAATGTTATACTAGTATTGTATTCACCCGGGCCCTATGGGTCCAGTAAAATGTTATACTAGTATTGTATTCACCCGGGACCCTATGGGTCCAGTAAAATGTTATACTAGTATTGTATTCATCAGGGCCCCTATGGGTCCAGTAAAATGTTATACTAGTATTGTATTCATCAGGGCCCCTATGGGTCCAGTAAAATGTTATACTAGTATTGTATTCACCCGGGCCCTATGGGTCCAGTAAAATGTTATACTAGTATTGTATTCACCCGGGACCCTATGGGTCCAGTAAAATGTTATACTAGTATTGTATTCATCAGGGCCCCTATGGGTCCAGTAAAATGTTATACTAGTATTGTATTCACCCGGGCCCTATGGGTCCAGTAAAATGTTATACTAGTATTGTATTCACCCGGGACCCTATGGGTCCAGTAAAATGTTATACTACTATTGTATTTATCAGGGCCCCTATGGGTCCAGTAAAATGTTATACTAGTATTGTATTCACCCGGACCCTATGGGTCCAGTAAAATGTTATACTGGTATTGTATTCACCAGGGCCCCTATGGGTCCAGTAAAATGTTATACTAGTATTGTATTCACCCGGGACCCTATGGGTCCAGTAAAATGTTATACTAGTATTGTATTCACCCGGGACCCTATGGGTCCAGTAAAATGTTATACTAGTATTGTATTCACCCGGGACCCTATGGGTCCAGTAAAATGTTATACTAGTATTGTATTCACCCGGGCCCTATCCAGTAAAATGGGTATTCACCCGGACCCTATGGGTCCAGTAAAATGTTATACTAGTATTGTATTTATCAGGGCCCCTATGGGTCCAGTAAAATGTTATACTAGTATTGTATTTATCAGGGCCCCTATGGGTCCAGTAAAATGTTATACTAGTATTGTATTCACCCGGACCCTATGGGTCCAGTAAAATGTTATACTAGTATTGTATTCACCCGGGCCCTATGGGTCCAGTAAAATGTTATACTAGTATTGTATTCACCCGGGACCCTATGGGTCCAGTAAAATGTTATACTAGTATTGTATTCATCAGGGCCCCTATGGGTCCAGTAAAATGTTATACTAGTATTGTATTCACCCGGGCCCTATGGGTCCAGTAAAATGTTATACTAGTATTGTATTCTACCAGGGACCCTATGGGTCCAGTAAAATGTTATACTAGTATTGTATTTATCAGGGCCCCTATGGGTCCAGTAAAAAATGTTATACCCTAATGTATTTATCAGGGCCCCTATGGGTCCAGTAAAATGTTATACTAGTATTGTATTCACCAGGGACCCTATGGGTCCAGTAAAATGTTATACTAGTATTGTATTCACAGGGACCCTATGGGTCCAGTAAAATGTTATACTAGTATTGTATTCACCCGGACCCTATGGGTCCAGTAAAATGTTATACTAGTATTGTATTCACCAGGGCCCCTATCCAGTAAAATGGGTATTCACCCCCCTATGGGTCCAGTAAAATGTTATACTAGTATTGTATTCATCCAGGGCCCCTATGGGTCCAGTAAAATGTTATACTAGTATTGTATTCATCAGGGCCCCTATGGGTCCAGTAAAATGTTATACTAGTATTGTATTCACCCGGGCCCTATGGGTCCAGTAAAATGTTATACTAGTATTGTATTCACCCGGGACCCTATGGGTCCAGTAAAATGTTATACTAGTATTGTATTTATCAGGGCCCCTATGGGTCCAGTAAAATGTTATACTAGTATTGTATTTATCAGGGCCCCTATGGGTCCAGTAAAATGTTATACTAGTATTGTATTCACCCGGACCCTATGGGTCCAGTAAAATGTTATACTAGTATTGTATTGACCCGGACCCTATGGGTCCAGTAAAATGTTATACTAGTATTGTATTCACCCGGACCCTATGGGTCCAGTAAAATGTTATACTAGTATTGTATTTATCAGGGCCCCTATGGGTCCAGTAAAATGTTATACTAGTATTGTATTCATCAGGGCCCCTATGGGTCCAGTAAAATGTTATACTAGTATTGTATTCACCCGGACCCTATGGGTCCAGTAAAATGTTATACTAGTATTGTATTCACCCGGGCCCCTATGGGTCCAGTAAAATGTTATACTAGTATTGTATTCATCAGGGCCCCTATGGGTCCAGTAAAATGTTATACTAGTATTGTATTCACCCGGGACCCTATGGGTCCAGTAAAATGTTATACTAGTATTGTATTCACCCGGGCCCCTATGGGTCCAGTAAAATGTTATACTAGTATTGTATTCACCCGGACCCTATGGGTCCAGTAAACTGTTATACTAGTATTGTATTCACCCGGGACCCTATGGGTCCAGTAAAATGTTATACTAGTATTGTATTCATCCGGGCCCTATGGGTCCAGTAAAATGTTATGTATACTTTTTCCATCTTCATGTCAATAAATAATAAATTGGAATAAAAATAGGTCAACCCTTTTTTCTAGGTATGGTTAGGAGCTTGGAAATGATTTGGGTTTTTTAGGCCTATTGTAAAATAAATATTATGAATGTGGTTACTGTTATTTTATGAGGATGTTGTCACTAAAAATATGACACTCTTGTAATACTCACTATGAATTAACGTATGACAGGTATTTTATTAGTGGTTCCGTTTTACCACTAACAGTACTAAATTTTTACAAAAAAGGGAAATTGGAAAGATTGGGTGGGTGGGTGTAATTCTGGTAAAAACTGTATTATTCATTATCATTTCATTTCAACTTACTTTCAAGCTTTTATCCAATTATAATTCAAGCACACTGTCCTGGGCACACACACCAGCTACTTGGGCTGTCTGTCCAGGACAGTGTGTTAGTGGTTAGTGAGAGGGAAGAGGATGTAGTCATTAAAACATGCTCTGTGTGGGACCCTGTACCTACTAGCCTTATGTCCGATGGCTTAACCACAACAACACCGAGGCTGGTTCTTTATAATTAAAGAATCAGTTTAAATTCTCTGAGTAAATGTACAGAACTACCGGTATGCACATTTATATTCAAATGCATTCATTGTTTATAAAAGTATAGCTATCAAGTGGGATATGATGACATGTGGGTTACAGAGTTTTTACATTTATGTTGCTAGACTCCAGTATTCAACACCATTTTCCATATCTAATGGGGTGGTTTTTCAGTTTTAATGTGAAACATCCAAACTTCTCTACACTGAACACATTTAAAAAAAAATGTCTTGTTAGATGGCATCGGACATGGTTAAGGACCACATGGATAAGAAGACAAAACCTGCTGCTGCTACTTCATCATCCATGGGCTATTCTTTTCAATTGGCAACAAGGCATATACGCACCATCCCACAGACAGGATAGTACATACCACAGACTTTGTTAATCAGTTGTGGAGCAGTGCACTGACAGGAATGAGAAATTACCCAATGGGCTCACTGGTGAGGTTTGATTCTAAACTGATCATGTATCAGACGCTCTTTACGACAAGGCTACATGCTGCCACTAATGTACAATGAGATTGAATAGCAGTCATTGTGATGAGCTGTACACCTTGGACCTATTCACTTTTCCCTATCTCAGCCAGTGCCCCATGACTGGTATATCAAAGTCCATGGTATTTCCTGTTTGGGAAGTGCATGTAAAAAGATGTTTTACTGCTAATGGAAAAACAGGTTTCCTGTGAAGATTACGAGAATTACCCAATGTTTGACAACCAATAGCTGTTGATTATTTAACCAGTGTGCTCTAGTGGTGGTGTTAAACAAAACAAATTTTAACTATTACACATACCTGTATACCAGTCTATGCGTCGTTAAATAAAACATTTCCTTCCTTCAACATAAGATTCAGAAAGCATTCTCAAAGTATAGCTAAAACAATACATGTTCCCTACCAGACACAATACACACACACATACAGTCTCCTATATTCAAGGCCCATAACTATGCCAAACATGGATAAATTCTATTTTTGACAGTTATGGCCCTTGGCCTTCAAATAAATTTCCATAAAAAAGTAAAGTTTGTTTTATTTAACGACGCCGCTAGAGCACATTGATTTTTTATCTTATCATCGGCTATTGGACGTCAAACATATGGTCATTCTGACACTGGTTTTTTTAGAGGAAACCCGCTGTCGCCATATAGGCTACTCTTTTTACGACAGGCAGCAAGGGATCTTTTATTTGCGCTTCCCACAGGCAGGATAGCACAAACCATGGCCTTTGTTGAACCAGTTATGGATCACTGGTCGGTGCAAGTGGTTTACACCTACCCATTGAGCCTTGCGGAGCACTCACTCAGGGTTTGGAGTCGGTATCTGGATTAAAAATCCCATGCCTCGACTGGGATCCGAACCCAGTACCTACCAGCCTGTAGACCGATGGCCTGCCACGACGCCACCGAGGCCGGTAAATTTCCATAAAAGTCTCAAATGTGTGTAATCTTCCATGAAAGTAAAACTTGGTCTGTAACTTCACACGATGAAGCTATATCAAAAATTCCATCTCAATATCTTGATGTACTGAAAAAAAGTCTAAAAACCTATGAGTGACAGAGACACGCAGACGGACAGACAGATGGAGACAAAATCTATAGTCCATACCAGTTGGACCGGTAGGGGACTAATAAGTAAATAAAACTTATAATTTTACAATACACCCTACCTGTTACCAATTATGGGCACTAGTTTGGATAAGAAGAACTACTTAACAGTAACAATGTACCGTTTTCTGTTACCAGTTTTAAATTAACACAGTGCGAATATGTTAACAACTTTATTCTTGAACGTCATTAATAGTAAATATCTTTCACTGAACCACCTTTATACAAGTTCAAACACGTTTTTACTTCTATGCAGTATTGACAATACTGTGAAGCAAAAAAATATTTGAAATAATTGTAACATCATATTTAAAAATAATAATTAAACTATAGCACATTCATGTGTAGAGGTGATCATGTTGCATCTGGTGGTGGTGGGTATTTGGGGGGGGGGGGGGGGGGGGTTGTGGATTTTTTTTTTTTTTAATGTAAAATAAACTAACACAGATTACCATTTACAATACCAGTACTTTATGAATCCGTAATAGGCCATGTAAAAAAGGTTTTTACGTTGGTGAGTTTCCCCGCCTACCTACTCCAAAAATAGCTCTGCCAAGATTTTTTTATTAACATGTATTTTGAAGTTCTGAAGCAATGACAAACACTCATGAAAAAAGTAAGGGAATTATAGAAAATTAATGAAAATGGTACTTTCCTCATATATCACATCTCAAAAGCATTTACCAACACAACATATACATTATGTGAAAGCCTTCAGTTTTCCTCTTATTTTAAATTGCTTTCACCGCTAATCTGTAACTTACATTTTTAGTAGTTATAATATTATGTAGATGTCCCCGCAAAACAGTATATTTCACTTCTTCTTCTTCCTCATTCTTACTTTTATCATTTATTTATTTTTGTTTGTTTTGTTTTCATTTTTTTTTATCAAGTTCTTTTTTTTAAATCCTACCCGCCCAAACTTTTTTTTTTTTGGGGGGGGGGGGGAATTAACACTCACCGTTTTTTTTATGTAGCCTAATATCAAAATAATTTAGAGTGATTAACACCACTTGCCAAAAATAACAATTAAAATACTCTAACATATTGGATATCATGCTAATTTACTAGTCCACATCAAACTTGGTGTACAGCTGTTACCACATGAGGTGTATGTACTCCTTTGAGGTGACGATTAGCGACACTAATTAATCATGCCAATTAACAATACCGGCCCACAATCAAGCTAATGACGGTGTCGGTATTTTTACAACAAAGCAGTACTCGGCTAAAAGAACTGGCTTACGTAATATATAAAATAAACAAATAAAATGGCTTTTGACACGACGACAAATGTAGAAATACTATATCTCTACTGCTACACACACACCCTCTTGACTATTTAGTGCACACAATTCATATTTCACTTGAAAATACTCTGCTCCATACAATACTTTGTTAGTTACATAAATTATATTACCACTCCACCTGTTCCATCCCATTAATTTTGTACTTTTATTTATTATTCTTTCTTTCATTTTTTTTTCTTTTTTTTTCTTTTTTTTTCTTCTTTTTTTTTTTTGCAAGGGCTAACATTTAAGCATAAATTAATTACGTACAATGAGTACTTCATATTTATCAACTTTAAAATTATAACCAACAGTATACATAATGTTTTCATTATAAAATATATTTTCTTTCTTTGGTGTAAATATTTATTGAACATATGGTACTCAATCCCAGTATTAATTAATCATTCATCCATCAGTCCATCTATCCATCCATTTATCCATGATTTTTTTTCGGCTCTTTAATATCCACGCGTACAATTATAATTAACGTTCCCGATAAGACTAAGAGGGCACTGGCATGATTTAAGATGAACAACTCTTGTAAGATTGTCATATATTTAAGTACATTGTCTCCCTTGTTTTTGCGATCGATACCGTTCGTTTATAATAAATTACACCCCTGACTTAGCCTCAACTAGTCAATTTAATCGATAATTTTAGTTTGGCTTGACGTAAAAAATATTCTTTATAATAATAAAAAAGAAAGAAAAAAGTCAAGAAAATAAACATATTTTATATTTATGTGCCTATGTGTCATTTGTAAAAACGTTTATTAATATAAAAATAAAACAGCAACATCTGCCCATTCAAAACAATTTCGTATAGAAATATACTAGTAATGGTATCTTCTTGATGTATATTGTGGAACACATTAATTGGTTAGTACATGTAATTCTAAGTTCTGTGAATGATGGGTATTCAAATGTTTAAATATTAACAATAAATGTTATTTTCTAGTATTTTATTATAGGTATTCCCGTCAATATGATTTTCAGTCATCATTATAATTTTCGTTGTACTTTTTAAATAATATATAGATATATATATATATAGCCAATGGGGGGTCGGGGGGGGAGTGTAGTCGACCGGTGGCTTTGTTTTTCAATATGCCCCCGGACCCCCCCCCCCCACCCCAAGCAACTCGCGCGCTTCACCATAAGCTTAACCTCCCCCCCCCCCCCCCCAAAATCCTGGCTGTATATATTTAAATATAATGTGATATGCACTCTGTATACGCCTTAAAAAAAAAAAAAAAAAAAAAAAAAAAAACTCAAGTCAACACGATTTCAACTTTAATGATTTAAATGTGTGTAGTCTGGTCACCTGGCGATACGGGTTGGAGTATTCTAAAATAATAAATATAAATAAATAAAACCAAATAACCAGAAAAAATTCATTATAAGATGTCTCTTCCTTTATGAAAATTTATCCTGGCAAATCTGTAATTTCTCCGTTTAGTCTCTCTCTCTCTCTCTCTCTCTCTCTCTCTCTCTCTCTCTCTCTCTCTCTCTCTCTCTCTCTCTCTCTCTCTCTCTCTCTCTCTCTCTCTCTCTCTCTCTCTATCTTCTTCTCTTCTTCTCCACAAAAAAAGTAATAATATGGAAAGTGTCATTTAACAGAAATATACTATTCTTATTAAGAAAAATAACATGTTAGCCTACAGTGCTTCTTTGTGACTGTGTTATATTATAATTTGAGAAAACTATCGGGTAGTTTATTTTTTTATTTTTTTTATATATTTTTTTTATTTTTTTGGTTTGGATTTGTTGTTGGTTTGGTTTTTGTATGTTGCTGATAATGTCGTTACAAAACTATAGTACTGGGTTGTTTATTTATTTATTGTTTTTTTATTTATTGTTGTTGGTTTTGTTTGGTTCATGTATGTTATTGATAATGTTGTTACACAACAATTTGGGGAAACGCGCAAGTCCGTCCAATTGCTGAAAATTACATCAACTACGGTTAACCTTGATCTCACACAGATACTAGCTCCGGTTAATCGTTCACATTTGACATGCTGACGTGCGGATTTCCCGAATGTTCTCAACATTGTTATGACTCGACCTCTTTTCATAAGCCAGTGCGTAAATAAGCGTCACGTGATCTGTCAACACAGAACTCGGGCTACGAGTCGAGTTTACTCGTCAGTTTTATTTTTGGTAACTCCTTGTATGGAAAATATCCTCACTGCTACAAACAAAACATCATTGGTTGTTTTCGATCACGTGACGACAAATTTGTGACGTATGTTGAGTCAGCTGCACAAATACACAACAAGGGTACGCCATTACTGCAGTCGGCAAAAGAAAGACAAAGAAGGTGGCAGTGTTTTAGTTTTGGAAGAAGTGAAAGGCTGTGAGTGTAAGAATTGTACAAATTGTGGAAAGACTTTGAATCGGCTTGTAGCAGGTTTGTCTATCCATCAAAATTTTAAAAGTTGGACGATTTTTGAAGCGTTTTTCGTCAACAATCTGGAAGAGTTTTTATTTGACATTGGCGTAAAATCTAGAGTAGTGCTTTGACAGTCTGGAAGTGAATGATTTTTTATTAATTTATAAACATGAAGAACGAAATAAGAAGTGCTACGGATTTCTTGTCGAACCTTTTAAGAGCTCAAAACGTTTCTGCGGATAAAATTGAGAATTTTCGAACAACTTTGCAGAATGTTATGACTGAGCACTATTTGAACCACTGGTTCCCGGAGACGCCATGCAAGGGTAGCGGTTATAGGTGTTTACGAATCAACTATAAGATGGATCCACTCATCAAGCAAGCAGCTGAGTCCTGCGGGGTGTCAATGGAGATGATCCGCCAGTTGTTGCCCAAGGAACTAACGATGTGGGTGGACCCAAGAGAAGTGGCGTACCGAATAGGTGAAAATGGCAGTATTGGGATGTTGTATCAGAGTGATTTACCTCATGTGATGTGCCAGAAGCAAAAATCGCAAATTAGTAGTCCAGTCCAGTCTCAATCAGGTTCTCACAACAGCCATGACGAGAATTCATATTCCTGCAAAGGTCAATTCCTGAATTCCTTGCCAAGGGACAACTTGAAACAACTGGCAGCAGCTTTCGTTTCCAGCTAATCTTGCATACAAACTTGGTTCAGCTCACGAATCCTCGCCAAAGATTTCATCTTCATTTGTACATACAATCCTGGGCATTGACAACCCATCATGTACCATGGACTGAGATTTCAGTATTCATCATTTTTCCTCCTGACATCAGTGAGAACTGTGATGAATGTAGTGCTAGGATGTTGGTGCTAGACCATGCAAATGAAAACTTTGTCTCGGTAAAATTGTGATGTCATACTGGTGATGATGGACTTATCCATGTTTATGTGGAATGTGTGTACAGAATTGTAATTCTACAGCGATTGAGAATTATTTCCAATGTCAGAATGAATGATTACAATTAAGGCATTTATCAAATTGTTGTGCAGGTCAGTGTGCAAGATTGAAGATGCACAAGTTAACTTTTGAGTGCTTTATTCTTAAGAAAATAAAATGTCTTTCATATTTTATTCCTACTTGATGTGATCTCCAGTACCTGACCAAAGTTTATGGATGTATATTTGTTGTCAAACAATTGCATTGATGTGTAGTTTTTAATCACAGTTTCTGTGATTATGTTCAATGCAGTTGAATTTTTTTTTCATAAAAGTGAAAAAAGATAAAAAAATGGGAATAAATCTCAATTATTTAATGTACAAGTGAATTTGACTTCTTTTTTTAGTTTTGTGTTTGGAATAATTATCCGATTCTATAGGTTTGCTTTCACAACTTTATCTACCTGAAAAAGGTTAATTTAAGTGGTACAGTATAGTTATTTAATTTTTATCAGAATGATTGCATGTATGAAAGTGGTCTATAATATCCAATAAACCTTAATTTTGGGTTCATTATATTAGTAGTCAAATAACCACAGTATTAAATTTGCTATTTGGCTAATTTGTAAATACATGGCATGAAATTCAAAAATTTCCAGTATGAATGTTAAACAGAAAAATATCTGCTTGTTCTCCCTACTTAACTACTAGTAGGCTAAGGGTTCGATTCTTTATATCAATAGTGAGGGGAAGGGGCGGATATCTTTGTTTTTGTGTCCCTGCAAATCTCTATGTGAGGTTGAAACTGTAACGTAACTATTTTGTATATTATGCATGAGAGTTCAGGGAACATTTTGCTTTCCAAATCCTGATTAATGATGAATTTATTTCTAGTCGATTGAAAAATGATTAACAACTGTTGGTTAATGTTTTAAACTTGTGTAGCCATACTGGACAAGAACAAGATGTTCCCTGGAGTTGATTGCATACGTTTTGAAAGTACATACTTGTAGGTTTCAAATGGGTGGCCGTTAAATTTTCTATTATGGAGTGAAAAGTAGCAACACTTTCCTTAATACACTTGGACTGTCGTAATAACTGTCAAATAGTTTGAAATGGAGCTTGTCAATGTATTGAGAAACAAACTTGGACTGGTGGCAGTGTTTTTATTTTGCTTTTACCAATTCAAGAATCACTAATTTAAACCATACTTTATTTAAATAGCTCATTAAACTCGTTAAATGGTTGTCATTGACTAAATCCTTTTATGTAACCATGGGTGGTGTGACATGAATGCCCAATGGTCAATTAAATGAATCCACCCATGTACTAGACTACTAACTGAACCATACTTTTCAGGGCTGGCTCTGCCACTGGGCAATTGCAAATTTTAAGAACAATTAAAGAATTTTATTTTAATTTGATCCCTCAAAAATGTGTACAGTAGTTGGTATTTTGTTCCAGATTAATTATATATTTTTCACATTTTTGAGATAATTTGTTGAACTTTCTTAATACCCAGATCTAGCCTAGCAGAAATTGTAGTGGATAAACATTTTTTAGTAACTGTTGAAGGGATAATTTGTAGCTTTTAGTTTTGTTTATTTGTAACTGAAAGTAATGGGTTTAAAATGCTATAGGTGGGCTCCAAATTGCTATTTTATACTTTCAAACTTGTTAAAGGGCATGTCTGGTCAAATATGATGAGCCTTATGTGTTGAAAACATGCATACCTGGACCACCAATATAAACCGAGTCCTGCAGTGTGGGGAATTAAATTTTTGGTTCTATGTGAACACAGTGAAATTACCGATGTGGCAAAAAACTTGACAGCTTTTGTTTTTTCGGTATGGATGGAATTTTGCAATTTAGTATTAACTGAATTTTAGGAAGCCACAAATGTTTAATATCCTTTAAAAATATATACAATTTATGATATGGGTTGGCAGCTGCTAGCCATGGCTGTAAAGGGACATTCCTGAGTTTGCTGCATTGTAAGATATTTTCAACTAATAAAATATTTCTACAATTAAACTTGCATATTAAATATATTTTCTTGTTTAAAAATATCAATGTCTGAATATGTTTAATTTTTTGTCTAAAATATTTTTTTTTTTCGTACGTACAAAATTATTTGAAAACCATCCAACTTGGGCACCATACAAATATTAAGACAACCAGAAACACGTTCAGACACTGATATCTGAATGTGTTTCTGGTCGTCTTAATATTTGTACGGTGCCCAAACTCTTTGTTTTCAAATAATTTCGTGGGTAGGAAAAAAATATTTAAAAACAAGAAATTTAACCTAGTAAAAATATTAGAATGATCACAAACACGTCTTAATATTTTATGCAGAAAAATATATTTGATATGTAATTACAATCGTTAAAAAGGTTCTGTTAATCGATAACACCTTAAACATTGCAGCAAACTCGGGAATGTCTCTTCAATAAAATTCCACTGGAAGTAAAGTAATACTGGTACTGTCCAGCTTCAACAGTTAATGATAAAAAATTCCATACTTTTATCTCCATTTCCAATCCTTGTACAGGTGTAATTTAGTCATTTCGAAGTGGGCCATATTGTTTAAAAGATTATTGGGAATGAATATAATGAATTCATATCAAATGTGTGTAATTAAAATTCTGATTGTGCAACAAACATTTTAGTAGTGCCAATTCACATAAAATAATGAAACGGGTTACCTGCCAATGCTGCATTAAATATTTTAAAATAATAAAAGCCAAAACAAATTTACAATTGTGTATTGTTGCTTGTGGCTGGAACTTGACTGATTGGGAAGATGTTATCCAGTCCTGTGTCTGATGGTGACCACTTTCATCTCAAAAGATCAACTTCATCCACAATGAACAAAATATTAAACCCACGATAAGAAAAAGATGTAGCATTATCTGGGTAGCAGTGGTTTGTTGTCTTTCAGTGTTGGCAAATCGTTTGAAACTAGTTTGAAAAGGTATCCACCAATCTGTCAGAGGCTGGTTTTATTTGTATATCCACTTTACTCATTAATATCCATCAAATATTAAAATGTAGATACATTATGAATTATAAAAGAAAACCACAAATACCTAAACCTACAACTCTACATCTCCTGACCAAAACAACCCAGAATGTCGCTCTTTGTTGGATTTTTCATATTTGTATGATCAAAACGGATAATGAGTTCGAAGTAAAATTTTATAACGAAGCAAAAAAAAAAGAAGCTAATTCTAGTGTTACATATTTTGATAATATAGATTTTTACACGGCAAATGATTCAGAGTGAAAGAGGTTGATAATATTCCATTGACTGCCCTCTTCTATCTAAACTGTTAATTTTAATTTAAAAGAGGTCATCCATTTTAATTTAAAAGGTCATCCTTTTTCTATCTCTATATATATATAGACAAAGAACCTGACATAAAATTTTATTCATGAGATCATACATCGCCATGTTAAAAAACCTTCATTTTTCCATTGGCAGCAAGATATTTTTTTCACATACAGGAAAGCACATACTACAGCAATCGAGGGGCACTGGTTTGAATGGGGAGAATGGCTACCGAAGAGGTTCGAGCCTACGACCAAAGCACCATGGGCGAGCGCTCTACAAACGGAAGGATCACACCCTGTACGTGAACATTTCATGAACCCACACGTTTTGAGATAGTTGTACGCTCGCCTTTCGGGGTCGTGCGGTGATTTAGAAAGAATATAATTTTCATGACCATATCCTACCTTTCTCATGTTCTTGTTTGATTGATCGTCTTCAAACTAGAGCAACATGTATAGGTGCGCCGCCAATGCGTCAAAACTATACCCTTTAGAGTGGGGGTTTGCTTTCAGATAATAAAAAATATATATGTATAATACAAACTGTATACATATATAAACAAAAGTGGGTGTGTGTCTAAAATTGCCTTGAACTAAAACAAATGTACGCTATCGGATGTATATACACGTACAGTTACTACTAATGGAGAAAATGTGGCGGGTTTCCCAAGATACAACATTACCAAATGTTTGACATCCAATGGCCGATGGTTAGTAAATCGATGTGTTCTAGTTACCCTGGAAGTGTCATTAAACAAAATAAGCAGTTGCAGACCCACAAAAATACGAAAAACTTCTCGTTTAAAACTGGCCTGTTTGTCAACCTGAAGATGACCTATCACTGTGACCTCATTCTTGTTGTGCTACCACTCCACTTATTTAGGCTAGGCATTTGCTCTAGAATGTAATGGCGGACATTCTACAATGAGATTACCAGTAGCCTCTTATATTGGGCGTGTATACAGAAGAATAAGCAGTTCAGCAAAGATTATGATTTATGGCCTCATTTAGCTCTTATTCAGATACATTTAAAATAACTATAAATGAGATATATCTCGGCAGGTTGCCAGGATGATGTTTAATTCCCACGAGGAACCCACCTGTTTAACAACGCTAATTAAGACAGGTGTTACTTTTGTTTGGAGGAATCACCTTTTACAGAGGCGGTAATAAAACATCAACCATGTCCCCTTCTCAATAAGGCTACTGGTTAACTTCGCAACAGCAAATTTGTTCAGAAAATTTAAATTTCAAATAGCCAAACAGCCAGAATTAAAGTAGATTTGCAAAAGGCACTTGAATTTGGCGATTTTGTGGCCGGTTGGACCCTGATACAACTGTTATGTTTTATGTTCTTTAAATTTTCTCTTACTCTAAGAAGTAGATCTGTCAAAACGTGACTTCCGTTTCAATAATGTATTTACTATTCAGTCGTCTGTTGGGATACAATGGTTGAAGGAACTGCATGAATTCAAGAATTTTAGTTTTACAACTTCACACATTATACAACAGAACATTCATACGACATTTAGCAGGTCATTAGGAACAATATGGGAAATGGAGGGGTTTACAAGCAATGTTGTTTTATTTATAACCGACGCCATATAACCGTAAATAAAATGTGTTGAGTGCGTCGTTAAATAAACATTTCCTTTCCTTCCTGTTTTATTTATATATGGTAGGACAGAACTAAGAAGGGTCGTACCCTAGGGAGGGGCACTACTTTTTATTCAGGACTTTTTTTTAAATCCACTAGCCATGGAATCAGTGATTTTAAAAATTTACTAGCCACGATTAAAAATTCACTGGCCCTGCTTTTAAGTTAATACAATTTTACTAAATAATAAGAATCAGATATGTCACCTAAAGAGGGTGATAGAGCTTTAAAAAACTAACATTGGGAGGTTGAAGTGGGGTCAGGATATTCATATTTACAAAATAGACGACTGCAACATATGACCCCAAAAATTCCATTAGCCGTCGGGCATGGCAATAGTAGTTATTTACTAGCCCAACATTGAATATCACTAGCCAAGGGAGTGGGGCTACCATAATCTAGAAGCCCTGATTTTTATAAACAAATGAAACACTATACAAATTAAACTTGAGATGTGTATGCTATTTGCTGCAGTAATTTTTTTTTAAATTGTTGCAGTTTCCCCCTTCCCCTCGGAGGCTAAGGGCCTCATTACTCATTAGGCGAACTATGATGGTTTTACGACAGGCAATTGCTAACTTACGAAAACAAATTAGGCCTACACTGTCAATGTAGATCACTTTATTGTGTGTCAAGAAGACCATTATATCATTATGTTGGTTTAAAATATATTGATCACACTGTTGGGAGGACTGGAACAATGTGTATAAGTTTTATCAGGAGTCACACTGTTGGGAGGACTGGAACAATGTGTGTATACGTTTTATCAGGATTCACGGGTTCCAGCAAGCTTTCCTTTGAAGAGTCGCAGACACCATATTGGCATCCAATAGCCGATGATTAATTAATCAATGTGATCCAGTGGTGTCGTTAAACAAAAACAAACTTTAACCGTAACACCATATTGGTCAAATATATTTGACTGCTTTTTAATTTTGAGGATCTTGTACATCAGTTTGAGTAGCCTACTGTCAATATATTGACAGGGCCTCATCACATTTTGTTGAAGTGGAAACCTTTTTTAAAAAAAAGTAGGGATCTCCTGGATTTGGTGGTATTCAACGGTCAGGTCTAGCTTTGGCACTCGACAAATTCAGATGGAGAATTTTATTTCAATTTGACGAATTAATTTCGTGTAATACTTTTAATTGATATTTTGTTATTAAAAAAAAAAACCGACAACTGGATTTCTGCAATTTTTAAAGTTTTCTTCACACCCAAAGCTAGCCCTGCACGCGTTTGTTATCTGATTGGCTGCTCTGTAGTTCTAACCGCCAATGACATAAACACTACCGATACTGATACAAGTGAATTGTGAAAACTCCGCATCAGGAGCGGGACGTAGCCCAGTGGTAAAGCGGTCGGTCTGGGATCGATCACCGTCGGTGGGCCCATTGGGCTATTTCTCGTTTCAGCCAGTGCACCACGACTGATATACCAGAGGCTGTGGTTTGTGCCATCATGTCTGTGAGATGGTACATATAAAAGATCCCTTGCTATTAATGGAAATGTAGCAGGTTTCCTTTCTAAGACTACAAGTTAAAATTAATAAATCAATATGTTCTAATGGTGTCAAGGGGCGGAACGTAACCCAGTGGTAAAGCGCCCGCTCGATGTGCGGTCGGTCTGGGATTGATCCCCGTCGGTGGGTCCACTGGGCTATTTCTCGTTTCAGCCAGTGCACCACGACTGATATACCAGAGGCTGTGGTTTGTGCCATCATGTCTGTGAGATGGTACATATAAAAGATCCCTTGCTATTAATGGAAATGTAGCAGGTTTCCTTTCTAAGACTACAAGTTAAAATTAATAAATCAATATGTTCTAATGGTGTCAAGGGGCGGAACGTAACCCAGTGGTAAAGCGCCCGCTCGATGTGCGGTCGGTCTGGGATTGATCCCCGTCGGTGGGTCCACTGGGCTATTTCTCGTTTCAGCCAGTGCACCACGACTGATATACCAGAGGCTGTGGTTTGTGCCATCATGTCTGTGAGATGGTACATATAAAAGATCCCTTGCTATTAATGGAAATGTAGCAGGTTTCCTTTCTAAGACTACAAGTTAAAATTAATAAATCAATATGTTCTAATGGTGTCAAGGGGCGGAACGTAACCCAGTGGTAAAGCGCCCGCTCGATGTGCGGTCGGTCTGGGATTGATCCCCGTCGGTGGGTCCACTGGGCTATTTCTCGTTTCAGCCAGTGCACCACGACTGATATACCAGAGGCTGTGGTTTGTGCCATCATGTCTGTGAGATGGTACATATAAAAGATCCCTTGTTATTAATGGAAATGTAGCAGGTTTCCTTTCTAAGACTACAAGTTAAAATTAATAAATCAATATGTTCTAATGGTGTCAAGGGGCGGAACGTAACCCAGTGGTAAAGCGCCCGCTCGATGTGCGGTCGGTCTGGGATTGATCCCCGTCGGTGGGTCCACTGGGCTATTTCTCGTTTCAGCCAGTGCACCACGACTGATATACCAGAGGCTGTGGTTTGTGCCATCATGTCTGTGAGATGGTACATATAAAAGATCCCTTGCTATTAATGGAAATGTAGCAGGTTTCCTTTCTAAGACTACAAGTTAAAATTAATAAATCAATATGTTCTAATGGTGTCAAGGGGCGGAACGTAACCCAGTGGTAAAGCGCCCGCTCGATGTGCGGTCGGTCTGGGATTGATCCCCGTCGGTGGGTCCACTGGGCTATTTCTCGTTTCAGCCAGTGCACCACGACTGATATACCAGAGGCTGTGGTTTGTGCCATCATGTCTGTGAGATGGTACATATAAAAGATCCCTTGTTATTAATGGAAATGTAGCAGGTTTCCTTTCTAAGACTACAAGTTAAAATTAATAAATCAATATGTTCTAATGGTGTCAAGGGGCGGAACGTAACCCAGTGGTAAAGCGCCCGCTCGATGTGCGGTCGGTCTGGGATTGATCCCCGTCGGTGGGTCCACTGGGCTATTTCTCGTTTCAGCCAGTGCACCACGACTGATATACCAGAGGCTGTGGTTTGTGCCATCATGTCTGTGAGATGGTACATATAAAAGATCCCTTGCTATTAATGGAAATGTAGCAGGTTTCCTTTCTAAGACTACAAGTTAAAATTAATAAATCAATATGTTCTAATGGTGTCAAGGGGCGGAACGTAACCCAGTGGTAAAGCGCCCGCTCGATGTGCGGTCGGTCTGGGATTGATCCCCGTCGGTGGGTCCACTGGGCTATTTCTCGTTTTCAGCCAGTGCACCACGACTGATATACCAGAGGCTGTGGTTTGTGCCATCATGTCTGTGAGATGGTACATATAAAAGATCCCTTGTTATTAATGGAAATGTAGCAGGTTTCCTTTCTAAGACTACAAGTTAAAATTAATAAATCAATATGTTCTAATGGTGTCAAGGGGCGGAACGTAACCCAGTGGTAAAGCGCCCGCTCGATGTGCGGTCGGTCTGGGATTGATCCCCGTCGGTGGGTCCACTGGGCTATTTCTCGTTCCAGCCAGTGCACCACGACTGATATATCAAAGGCAGTGGTGTGTACTATCATATAAAAGATCCCTTGCTGCTATTCGAAAAGAGTAGCCCATAAAATGGCGACAGCGGGTTTCCTCTCTCAATATCTGTGTGGTCCTTAAAGGGACATTCCTGAGTTTGCTGCAATTTTTAAGATGTTATCGACTAACAGAGACTTTTTAACGATTGTAATTACATATCAAATATATTTTGTTGCATACAATATTAGTGTCTGTATGTTAAACGTGTTTCTGATCGTTCTAATATTTGTACTAGGTTAAATTTGATTTTATTTCCTAAAAATAATTTTTTCGTACGTACGAAATTATTTGAAGATAAAATCCAGTTTGAGCTTCTTAAAAATATTGAGACGACCAGAAAAACATTGAATATACAGACACTGATATTCTAAACAAGAACATATATTTAATATGTAAGTTTAATCGTAGATATATTTTATTTGTCGAAAACATCTTACAATGCAGCAAACTCAGGAATGTCCCTTTAACCATGTCTGACGCCATATAACCGTAAAATAAAATGTGTTGAGTGCGTCGTTAAATAAAACATTTCCTTCTAGTCGCGTCGTTAAACTACGAAAAAAAAAATTGATTGAACAACAAAAATACGAAAGAATAAACACAAAATTATACGAAGGAACCTGCTTGTATTTGTATAATAAGTTACAAGTACCAGCCAAAATAATGAGTAAGCATATGAACAAAATTTCACACACGTGACAAAACTGCAACATGGTAGTTGTTTTAATTTTAATCGTTTATTTCATTACAAAAGTTAACGCTGCTTTTTGTAAAACCCATGAAAAGTAAAAAATACAAAAAGAAAAAAAAGAAGAAAGCCATTTGGTGCGCGTGTTGCGCCCAAAATATGCTGCCGTCCATGATTTAGCCAGCTAGATCTAATGTTAATCGGTGTTAATACGCCTCTCAACAATGGCTGTCTATTGGGGACTGAAAAACAAAGGGCCGACTGCGGATGCGGGGCGTGTTGGGCCGCCGTGATCGACGTTCACCGTGCTGACGTTGTTTGTCTTCGTGGGCAGACGCAGAGCTCCAGTCACGTGCGGCTACGACGACGTCGCTCGAGGGCGGGTTATCACATCGTCCTGGCTGGCGACCAAGTACATGACGGCATTCCCCGCTCACTGCCTCGTCCCAGGAAACAAATGTGTTATTTTCATTTCAGTTTACTTGATAAAAATCCTCACCCAGTCTGTAAACAGGAGCTTTCAGGAAATGATGGCAGTGTTATTTATACTTACTATACCTAGCATACTGTAAATGATCTCCACATTGCACCATCTGGTCACCAAGCATACTTAAAATAACAACACTATATGCTAGTTGTACCTTATGAATTATGTTCTTATATCAAGCCATTGTAAATAACATTAAAGCATAATTTTAACGTCAATAGTGTGTGTGTGTGTGTGTGTGTGTGTGTGTGTGTGTGTGTGTGTGTGTGTTTTGTTTTTTGTTAGTTTAGTTGGCTTTTTTTTGAAGGGGTGGGAGTCTGTGGTTTGTTTATTTTTTAGTTGTTATTGTGTTTTTTTGTTGTTTTTTCGTTTGTTTTGATATTTGAAATAGCAAAATGTTACAACATGTAGTAATTCATCGACATTGGTTTCATATCAAATATACGGTAAATAACATTTCATATATCACTGGGCGACACGGTTCTTATAAATAACATTACATGATATACTCACTGGTCGACATTGTTCTTACATCAAACATACGGTAAATAACAACTTGTGGTCACCAAACATTATTTAACTTAAATCTTGAACACATCACTTTAACATTACATAATCTAGTCACTGGTCGACACTGTTCTTACATCAGTTCAATTCAATTCTTTATTAACTTTGAGCTTTACAGCTCATCAGTATACAAACACAATTATAAATAAAGACGACGGCTGCATATAGTGCAGGAGAAAGAAAGAAATGTTTTATCGACGCACTCAACACATTTTATTTACGGTTATATGGCGTCAGACATATGGTTAAGGACCACACAAATTTTGAGAGGAAACCCGCTGTCGCCACTTCACGGGCTACTCTTTTCAATTAGCAGCAAGGGATCTTTTATTTGCGCTTCCCACAGGCAGGATAGCATAAACCTTGGCCTTTGTTGAACCAGTTATGGATCACTGGTCGGTGCAAGTGGTTTACACCTACCCATTGAGCATTGCGGAGCACTCACTCAGGGTTTGGAGTCGGTATCTAGATTAAAAATCCCATGCCTCGACTGGGATCCGAACCCAGTACCTACCAGCCTGTTGACCGATGGCCTAACCACGACGCCACCGAGGCCGGTGTACTGCAGGAGATGCAAAAACAATATAACAGTGATTACATAATATAAACATAATGTAATACACAATTATACATAATGGTTTGATATTAATCATACGGTTTCTTAATCTGTTACATTCAGAGAGGTATTTACCAAGCTGGTTTAAAACTTTAATATTATTAATACTTAATAATAGTACAACTTTATGAGTTGAAGGTTTCTTCCAATAAAAAGGTTTGATATATTTTCTTCTAAGATCATCATATTTGGGGCATTCTAGTAGCATATGATATTCCTCTTCAATGTTGTTTAGATATCAATAATTATATATTCTATCTGACCTTTCTGTATTTCTATACCTTCCGGTTGCTATCGCTAAAGAATGGGTTGACAATCTAAGCTTAGTTAATAAAATACGATTCTACTTTGGAATATATTTTTGCAAATAGTATTGTAAACACACTCGATATACAAGAAGTTTATATAAAATACACTTAGGAGAATTCTGTAACATACTAAATAAATGGTAAAAAATACTCGTCATTTACAAGTGGTTAACTTAACCATAAATTACTAAAACCTAATGACATACTAGTAAGCTTTTTTTCTCTTTTTTTAAAAAGATACCCAATTAACATTGAAAACATTGGCTTCTGCAAGGTTGAATAGCACAGTGTATGTTCTCTGAGAATACTGTTTCTTGTCGAAAGTAATCTAAACCAACATTTGATCAAACATACGGTAGTCACCAAATATCTATTTTATTGAAACCTTGAGCATATTGTTTATAATATTACTTATTATTATTGTCACTACTTCACATACTTGCTATATAACTGAACAGTACCAAGACAAAATACGTTTCCATAAAATCTGAAGCAGGTCGCAGATGTCCGAAAACTGCCATTGATTTTCGCAGACCAACGATAATATATTGAACAACAAAATATAGGCCAATATTAATTTGGTTTAATTACCGACAATTTATTTACCGAATTAATTGTAATCTTTTTAACCAGGATTAAATAAAGCTATCATACACTGGATATTAAACCTTACGAAACATAGACGGGTTGAAATATAAAAGTTATATATAGAAACGTGAAAGATATATTACGTGTTCGTAAAAGTGGATTTACAAATCGTGACGAATATTCTAAATATAGATACAATATTTCGCTACAATTCGGCTGGCAACTTGCCAAAACATGGGCCTGATAACGGCTGTGCCGATAGTAAAAATATACAGGTTATGTAGCAAAACACGGTTGGAATCAGTGAACCGTTCCGTCAATTCATTATGCGCGACAACTCGGCTAATGGGACGTAGTAAAGTCTAGGTATATTCTACAACTTCCATATATATACTCTTAACAATACGATCAGTAATTATTTAACGTGTTGTTATGTTCGCTTCGTTCCAGCAGTACGGCAAGCTGTTGTGGCGCACGTAGGCACATGGTGTGACCAAGGTTCAAGATTCGAGTGAATAATAAATTAATGGTGATATACTTTGAGCTGTTAATTAATAATGTTTCTTCGACGAACATTAATTTGTACACCAATGAAAAGTTGGCCTGTCGCCATCCGACAGTAAACACATATACAAAAATACATTACCCGGACAATAGAAGCAACATAACAAACGAAACCAAACCAAACATATTCAAGGTTGAGAACAGCCACTGACATCACCATAAATGGGAGTTTCTTTCAATACAGTGGGAGTAGGAAATTAATATTACATTTCTGATGCTGTTCAACTGCCAGCATTAGTACAGAGCATTATATTTTATTACCTGAATTTAACTGGACTATTTTACTTTTTTATATTTTATTATGTGGATTTAACTGATTTTAAACATTTTATCTCCCCAAACATCTCTATTTATTAGGCTAGCATTTATCCACCTTTTTAGGTTTAATTGATTTAGGCCCTTCTTGGAACAACCCTGTATTACATACGAAGGGTAGCTGAAAAGTTGTTGGTCAAATTGGGAAGGGAGTAAGTTACTCTAATTGAACTTTACATAATTATAGTTTGTCACTTTAGAAAGCTGCCCAGTGTATATGAACTGAATACACAAGCTGATTCATGTATTTTCCAATGAAAGCGGTGGAAGCATATTCGTAAAACGTATTCCATCAGCGGGCAATGTCATGGGTTCAATCTTGTCTGTGATTTCATGGGACAGTACTGGTGGTCGAACTTCCAAACGGCCAACCGATAACCTGGCAATTTTATGCTAATTTGTTGAAGCAGTTGTATTAAACATCAAAGTCATAGGTCGCAGAAAACCCATGAAAGGTGTCTCCGTCAAACAAAAGTTGGAGTTCTTCTACTCTGATTAAAAAAACAAACCCGAATCACCCTAAGACAAGACACTCAACCCACCACCACCACCACCACCACAAAAAGAGAACATTTTAAGCAAACCCTAACAATTATATATATATATTTTTTTAAGTTCAGTATTCTTGCTCAATCTCCAAGTAAATGTTAGAGTTTGGTTTCTAAACTTCAAGATTTTCATTAACCTTAATTTTTAAAAAGTTATTGTGATGTTTCGCTGAGTTCAGGCTCCTTGAAACCAAACAAGTGTTTAATTTCCTAATTAGAATTCAATATCGATGGCTGTTTGGTTAGCAGTTCGTGAAGGCTATGGAGTGTTTGGGGTTTGTTTTTTGGCACATCAAGCTTGTCGGGGTCTGTGTGATGGTCTTTGTTCCGCGGCTGTGCTCCAGTCACACTGTATGTGGACTCGTCGACGTCGGCTAAGAAAAACAACACCGTCGTATCACGGTAAACTTGGACAAGGGTGATGACGTCAGCTCGTTAAACGAAGCGCTGTACAGTTGGTTCTCTGTTCGTATGGTGTGACAACAAAAGAGAAGACACGGTTAACCATCGTTTATCTGCTTTTCAAAGACACAAAACACACATATTACTTGAGATTTAGTCCATATGACGTCATTACATGTAACGTTAACAATACCAGGCAAAAAAAGGGTATATTTCTAGGCCTGTAGGAACGATATCTGGAGTTGGTGTGTGTGTGTGGAGGTGTGGGAGGGGGGTACACTGGCGTAGGATGTTTTAGATGTTTTGCTTTATAATAGTGTAAAAGTGTGTAAATATAAGTGTCTCTTCCCCCCCCCCCTCCCCCACATACACCTTTTGACACCTTCCTACGTCACTGGTGTGTGTGCGTGCGCGCTAGGCTAGGTATAGAATATACCAGACCTTGTAATGTTTACAATGTGGCCCATAGATAGTGCTACCAAGTGACGTGCAATGAGGCTGGTCGCCTTAGATAACCTACTTCTTGCTACCCGTGTATGCCGACTGGTACGGCCATATTGCCGGACTTGTTCCGCCTGGCTCCAGTAAATTCGCTATAAATGATCACATTTCTTCTTGGTGGGAACAGTTTGACTTTTTTTTTTAAATTACACACACAATAACAATCCATTTTGTTAGGACTTTTCGTATTGTATGCGTGACGGTGTACGGGGATGTAATTTAACATACAATAAAGAAGTGGATGTATGGTTTTTATATGGGGGTGGGGTGGGGGGTGCAACTTGACTAGGCTACAGTATGCCAAAGTACATTAACCTGTACTGTATATCGACCTCTGAAACACCCAGCCAACACTAAGCATTTTTTTTTTTTTTTAATTCATTATAATCACCCATTAAACACTGGATGTTTTAGGACACTTGTAACTTCGGGAATGATACGCACCCCCCCCCCCCCCCCAAAAAAAGACATTTGGATCCGCGCCTATTTATGTACGTGTCGTGTCATTCGTTATGTTATTGTCAGTGTTACTGACGATATGCTTGGTTATGTATACTAGAGGTTCAGTGAATGTGTGTTAATATGTTATGTTATTTTCATTATATTTATGGCGTGTGTGTGTGTGTGTGTGCGCGCGCGCGTTGAATTCCTGTTACATTCCAATTACATTCAGTATTTAAACAAAAATAAAAATAAATAAATTAATACAAAGATAAATAAGGTTGAAATCAGATACTAGTAGAAAGTTGAAAAGTTACATTTCTGCGTTCTTCAATATCAATAACAAGTTTGTCATATTTTAAAACTTACTTTGAATATATTGGTGTATAAATACGAATTAATACGCCCTAACAATTTGTGTTTACTATTTTGACCACAGATCGATTTTAAACAAATAAACACACGTCTTTTTGGATACGATTGTGACTACATGTATTAAATTGGTCTGAACGTCGTGTATATATACAGCCATACTGTTTGTGCGCATCGTATGTGGGAGAATCAACCATGTGGTCAATATTTCCAATAGATTCCGTATTCTGCGAGAAGTAAGTAGGCGGACTGGTAGATAAATCAATGGATATCGGAGGAATAAGAAAACAAATCTCCTTGTGCCTGCTGCCCGGAGACTGAACCGTGAATAACCGCATTCGTTCCCGCGCGTAATTAAACGGTCGCCTCCTACGCGCGTTTTCTAGTGTTGCGTACGCTCAGTATCTCATCGTTAATCATTTGCTACGAGGCGTAGCAATCTACCGGGGGGGGGGGGGGGGGGGGGGCACAATCCGGTTATGACGCAGGTCGGTGTAAACAGGCAGTTAGAAGCTGAAATCGATTGGTGGAGCTAACGTGACGTAGATGTTTTCAGGTCACGACGTACATGTATATTGTACACTTCTGTGGAGAAGAATAGGCGCTTTTAACTTATGCAATTTGATCGCGACCGTAACTTGTTTATTACTTACCGGCACATCCATAAAACGTGTCGAGAGAAATTGTGTGGACTTATATGTCAGTTAGAAGTTGGTTGTGAAATAAAAATAAAATGAAACACACACACACACACACACACACACACACACACATTGGAAGAAGAAAACCCCACAAAGTAGCCTTAGCCTATATTGACGGGATTTGAACGTACGTAATCGATAATTGGCTGAAGTTGGTAGATGGGAATTTTGAGGCTTTTGTACTTTTTATTACATCCCAAGGCCTGTTTTAGGTTTGCAATGTGAATTGTATTTTTGGTACTATACCTGTCTACAGTGACAGTATATGAACATTTCGTATAATCCTTATCTTGTATACAATGTGGCTAGTGGAATACATTCGCATTAGAGAAAGTTATCAGTTTAGCAAAATTAGAGAAAAAGAGAGAGAGAGAGAGAGAGAGAGAGAGAGAGAGAGAGAGAGAGAGAGAGAGAGAGAGAGAGAGAGAGAGAGAGAGAGAGAGAGAGAGAGAGAGAAAAGCAAGCAAGATTTTTCAGTTTTCATTTTATGATTAATATTTATTAATAGCTTCTTTTTTCTTTTGATTTACCTCTAAATTATGTGAATAAATTGATCAAGATTATCTTTATTTTAATATTCATCTTGGAATATACTAGTCACTAGTCCATCACCAAGACCAGAGTTAGCAGGTAGTTTATTTTTGTTTGTTTTGGTGTGGGTTTTTAGGGTGGGTGGGTTGTGTTTTTTTAGTTTTAATTTTTCTTCTAATTTTATTATTGATCGATCAATCGATTTTATTTCTATTCTCTAATAGTATATCATTAGTATCCCTCTCTAAACTAAAGACTTGGAACCTTGACTACAAGAAATGACTGATTGGCTGATTGACTGACTGACTGAATGTTTTACGACATCCAGGTATAAGTATATTAAAATGTCGAATACAAGTATGTATGGCCTATTCGAGCATGGCACAAGATAATTTATTCTTCCTGCACCGCCTGTAGGAGGAATGCCACTATCACAGGACTGGCTTGACAGAATAAAGCTTGTGTGCAATCGCACCATTCCAATCATCTTACCAGGTCGAAAAGATATATTGTTTAATAATATTATTAAAATCAGTATACGGCACACCAACCCTGACATGAGGCAAATCAAAAGCGAACTTGGCAGAGGAATCTGCCTTTTGGTTACCCCTGATGCCAACAAGATGGCTGGGCACTCGACAAAATACAATGTCTTATTGGCAGTAGATAAAAAGACACACTTTCGTATCATCATCTCAACTAAGGGATCTTGCAGCTTCATATCTTGTAAAGCTTGGAGACTCAAAAGTAAGTTATTCTTGAATTTCCATCCTATATATGGAGCTGACAGAACCAGGATTATGGAGAACTTAACTAACGCATGATAAATTGACTATGAGTGGGCAGGACTTTGAGATCATGCCGGTTTAGACAGAAATCTGGATTATACAGATAAAATGCCGGCTTATTTTACAAATATATAATACAAATTATAATAATGCTAATGTACATACATATACATACACACATGCACATATACATGAATACACGAATACATATAGACATACGCTTACATGTGCGTACGCACACGCACACACGTACATATGTACATACATAGGCGTACGGGCTCCTATTTTGCCCGAAATAAAAGAAATGAACACCATTTATTCTTATTAGCTACCAAACAGCTATATGTGGTTGCAAACGAATCACTACACATTTTTACATGGATTACAACTAATTTTGAGGGTAGAATGATAGAAATAAAAAGTAAAAAGGTCTCAGGTTAGTACATTTTGCCGAATAGGCCCTATCTCTATAATTTTTGCCCGAATTTGAGGTTTTGCTCCAGATCTAGGGAGGGGCAGTCCCCCCCCCCCCCGACCCCCTGTCTCGTACGCCTATGTATATGCATACACCCATAAGCTATATATACACGAAGAGTTTACCTGTGATGTCACACTTTTGGTAAGTTGATCTTTTTAAATTTTAAAGTTTACAACTCTGCAATCGTGGAATATTTATACCTAAGAAAAAATAATTTACCAATAACTTTTAAGAATAAGAATAAGAATAAGAATAATTTATTTGCATAACACCCGAATATGGGCAGAGCAAAAATAACAATATAATATACATTTATCTGCAGTAACAGTAACATAAATATACATTAATTACATGAACAAACATCTGAATCAACAAATACATATGTAATTTAAGCCTTATTACTAGTGATATTAATATTTAAGTAATATTTAATGACCTACAATAATTATAGTTTTTATTTTATTGTGCCATACACGACATTTTTAATACTGACTATCTGTTTGGACATCATAGGTTATTCCCGTGGACCCTTCTAATACTGACTATCTGTTATCATAGGTTATTCCCGTGGACCCTTCTAATACTGACTATCTGTTTGGACATCATAGGTTATTCCCGTGGACCCTTCTAATACTGACCATCTGTTTGGACATCATAGGTTATTCCCGTGGACCCTTCTAATACTGACCATCTGTTTGGACATCATAGGTTATTCCCGTGGACCCTTCTAATACTGACTATCTGTTTGGACATCATAGGTTATTCCCGTGGACCCTTCTAATACTGACTATCTATTTGGATTCCATAGGTTATTCCTGTGGACCCTTCTAATACTGACTATCTGTTATCATAGGTTATTCCCGTGGACCCTTCTAATACTGACTATCTGTTATCATAGGTTATTCCCGTGGACCCTTCTAATACTGACTATCTGTTATCATAGGTTATTCCAGTGGACCCTTCTAATACTGACTATCTGTTATCATAGGTTATTCCCGTGGACCCTTCTAATACTGACTATCTGTTATCATAGGTTATTCCCGTGGACCCTTCTAATACTGACTATCTGTTATCATAGGTTATTCCCGCGGACCCTTCTAATACTGACTATCTGTTATCATAGGTTATTCCTGTGGCCCCTTCTAATACTGACTATCTGTTATCATAGGTTATTCCTGTGGCCCCTTCTAATACTGACTATCTGTTATCATAGATTATTCCCGTGGCCCCTTCTAATACTGACTATCTGTTTGGACATCACAGGTTATTCCCGTGGACCCTTCTAATACTGACCATTTGTTTGGACATCATAGGTTATTCCCGTGGCCCCTTCTAATACTGACTATCTGTTTGGACATCATAGGTTATTCCCGTGGACCCTTCTAATACTGAGTATCTGTGATCATAGGTTATTCCCGTGGACCCTTCTAATACTGACTATCTGTTATCATAGGTTATTCCTGTGGACCCTTCTAATACTGACTATCTGTTATCATAGGTTATTCCCGTGGACCCTTCTAATACTGACTATCTGTTATCATAGGTTATTCTAGTGGACCCTTCTAATACTGACTATCTGTTTGGACATCATAGGTTATTCCCGTGGACCCTTCTAATACTGACTATCTGTTTGAACATCATAGGTTATTCCCGTGGCCCCTTCTAATACTGACTATCTGTTTGGACATCATAGGTTATTCCCGTGGACCCTTCTAATACTGAGTATCTGTGATCATAGGTTATTCCTGTGGACCCTTCTAATACTGACTATCTGTTATCATAGGTTATTCCTGTGGACCCTTCTAATACTGACTATCTGTTATCATAGGTTATTCCCGTGGACCCTTCTAATACTGACTATCTGTTATCATAGGTTATTCTAGTGGACCCTTCTAATACTGACTATCTGTTTGGACATCATAGGTTATTCCCGTGGACCCTTCTAATACTGACTATCTGTTTGGACATCATAGGTTATTCCCGTGGACCCTTCTAATACTGACTATCTGTTTGAACATCATAGGTTATTCCCGTGGCCCCTTCTAATACTGACTATCTGTTTGGACATCATAGCTTATTCACTTGGACCCTTTATTTATGACCCATATGGTTAAAAATATCTTGGTACATATCAAAGTGATACCGTGCCCTGAGCGCCACTTGAGGGGGGGGGGGGGGGGGGCGCCACTGAGCAGTTTTTATTAAAGTCAGACAAGCCATCCTCGGATAGTGAACAAAATTATTTTCTTCAGATGTATGGGGCGCAATTTCAGTGCTCGCAATAGATGCTAAATTTTCCGTAACACCACTGTCAAATACGTCCCACTAGAACAAGTGGGACGTAACACTTCAACGTCACATGATGACGTCATCATTGGCGCACTACAACCTTACAAGGACGTCAACGAAACGGGTTGAGTGATATACATTAAGATCGATTATGGGTAATAAATAGGATATTAAACTCGTTACCATTTCGTATTATGTTTATGTCCCTCGTAAAATAATTTTCATTGTCACTCACTAAAGCTCGTCAGGCCCGTATTTGGAGGGGGGGGGGGGGGTCCGGGGGGTTCGTTTGAACATTCCCGCAAAATCTGAGGTCCACTTTGTTCAGTTTTTAATATTGTACAAATACTTGACTGTAACTTTTGTAACTTTCCCATAAAACAATATTTGCTGTCGTTAGCAAGGGGCGAGTCGTAGCCCAGTGGTAAAGCGCTCGCTTGAAGCGGTTGGTTTGCGATCGATCCCCGTCAGTGGGCCCATTGGGCTATTTCTCGCTCCAGCCAGTACACGACGACTGGTACACCAAAGGCCGTGGTATGTGCTATCCTGTCTATGGGATAGTGCATATAAAATATCCCTTACTGCTATTCTGTGTGGTCTTTAACCATATGTCCGACGCCATATAACCGTAAATAAAACGAGTTGAGTGCGTCGTTAAATAAACCATTTCCTTCATTTAGCAATCCCCTTACCAAAGCTGCAGTACATGATTAAGAATTTCTAACTAATCTGGCAAAAAAGATGAGAAAAAAGGAACCTACATGTAGCAAAAATATTTAATTGTACTTTTTGCTATATTGATGGCCTCGTAGCATTCGATAATTACATGACAATGACAGCAGGTCACCTTCCATTGATATATCAACCAAAGTTAGAAATAAAAGGTTAACAACAGAAAGTAATCCTGATAGGTCAGGTCAGGTCAGGTCATAGGTTTTAACGTGCACATTCAGAACAAACTGTCCAGGAAAGGAAAAGGTTTGGGGTGGGTGGGCGAGGGGTCGCCAGCGCTGGCATGTGCAATGGAGCACAAACAGCCTGACCAGGGTCAGTAACGGGCGAGGGTTGGTTTTTGGTGCTCTTGAATTTGCAAATGTCCCGTAGGATTAAGGCCAACTAGAAAATGTTGCGTACTTTCTTGAATGTAATTTCCAAGTATTTCAAAATGTTTTATGCCAACATGTAGATGCCATTTTGATGATATGACGCATCAATGACAACAATGAAATGGGATGCAATAATTTATTTTGAATTAGATAGATATCCACTGATACATGAACGAACCTATCGTATGATAAAATATTGCTTCAAAATGATCAAAACATATAATTGTATTTCGAGTACAATGTATAGTGAGATGAAATCTAGCGGCGTAATATGTACAGCATTTAAACGTCAATTTGTATATAATACCTTACCTATATAACTATAATTTACATTTTCCTTATTGATATGGATGTACATGTATATCGTAATATATCATCTTATTATAACATATATAATATTTATTATCCATGGGCGGATCCAGGAAATATTTTTAGGGGGGGACCAAAAAAGAAGGGCACATTGACTCGTCAAAAGGGCACCTTACTACAAGTTTTGATATTTACAATTAATATGAATTCCTACAGTTCTACGTCATAATATACTAGCAATAATGAAGTAAATTGGCGTCACTCGCGTTAGAACCTCAATGGGGCCCCATTGAGACTCAATAACACAGACACATATCTGCAAGCTTGCGCATGTACACGAAAATCTTGATTTCATTTATCTACAATATAATTATTGTTTACTTAAAAAAAAAAATATTCTACAAACAAAAAGGGCACTTGGACATTTTGAGGGCACTTGAACAATTTTTTGGGGGGACGCGTCCCCCTGGTCCCCCCCCCCCCCCTTGGATCCGCCCATGTTATCCTAATTGTATGTACATGTGATATTGTATGTTTATTACTATTGTTGTTTGTTTTTACCAATAAACCGCTGTGCTTACGGTCAATAAAGAATTGAAAACGTTTGAGGACTACACCTGTACTCTCAACAGGGGATGCAGGTGTTGGCGGTGATTAGTGATGATACAATTGTCATGAACGTAATGTGTTTCGTTTTTCATAAATATGTTCATTATTAAAGGAATTGATCATGGTTCTGAGGTACACGTACCTTTTAACATATACCTCAGGTTAATACCCCGGGCCAATACCTTTAACTTCTGCGGTTTCCTAGAATTTCATTATCTTGGGGTTTTAGGCTTTCAGAGATTTCAAATTTTCCGGAGAGGCAACTTTTTTTCTCAATCAAATTCATATCCAAAAGGCCCCGGCAAATACCTAATTGAACGCTCCCACTCAAAATGCTGGCTACGGGCCATAAACATGATACGAAATGGAAGCTCGTTTAATATCCTATAAATATTTCTCGTTATAACCACAACTGGTATATCAAAGGCCGTGGTATGTGCTATCCTGTCTGCATATAAAGATCCCTTGCTACTCATGGAAAAATGTAAAATGGAAAGCAAATTCCACGAACTTAAGATAATACTGAGGTGGTGTATTGTTCTAGGTACCACTTTAGATTGTAAATAGAATGAGTTCTTTCTAAAACATTTTAATTCAATGTTTCTGTTAATTAAACATTTGTAGTGGTGGCGATGTATTAAAATACTTGTGACACTGAGTAGTTGTGAATGCATCCCTACTGTTCTAGAACTAAATGTTAACCACAAATAAAAATTGTCATGTGTATTAGTTGTTGGTTAAAGTAGAACTTAATGGGATGCTAATTTGACACACGACTCTGCTTTATCTTCTTTTATTTTTAACATGATCATTATAGATTATGCCTAATGAATAGATATGAATTAATGATGAATTTACAAATAAGTAAGTAAATAAATAAATGTTACAGCTGTACTGTGATTAACTTAAATAAGAAAAAGCAGCATTTATTATTATATCGATCGATTTGCATGACGACTAACCGATAACGGATTCGGAACTCTCCAGTCTCGGAAAGAAAAGAAAACGCTAACCAAGATGGCGCGGCCCATGGTGTGTAACGATGTTGAATGGCATTACAGGGGTGAAGGGAATTGTGCACTTGTAGTTGCTGATCCCCAGGTATGGATTACATAAGACAAGTAGAGCACAAAGGATATTTTGCTGTCATCGATTTTTAAATACTTCCTTATTGGTCAATACTTGCTGTTTCTGTTAGGGACGGTGACTAAGGTCGACAACATTCACTTGCCTCACCATCGTTTTTGCTTCGTACACGATAAATATGACATATCTTACCGAATTTTCACATCATTATCCACATTTGGAAAATGTTAGTTTTTAAAATTACAATATTTTCTTCAAACAGTTAGACATTTCAGCCATTTTTAAACCAAAACAAAATTAAAAAATTAATAGCATGCAGTTTTGGAAATTGTATTGATTCTAATTGAATATCTGAAAATGGTATTCACCCCATTGTGACTGTCATCTCTGGGTGAAAATTAAAGAGGCGGGGGGGGGGGGGGGGCTATGTGGGGGGACCCCTGTGACCCCTGTCCTTCCCAACCCCTAACCCCAAAACAACAGAAAAGCCAAAAAAAATAAAAAGGGCATGTTTAACATATATATCGTTGTGCAGTGGTGAAGAAAGTACTCACCCGCTTGCCAAATGTGAGTAACAATTCTGACACAAGTTAAAAAATTCAACTACCAGTCAGTCAGATGATCCGTCTTTTTCTGTCTGACTGTAAATTTATTTATTTTTATTTTTGATATTGAATCTGCATCAACCATGCCAGAAATCCAAACCATTCAAACAAACGGTTCAGAATGATGACAAAATAGTTCAATACACAGCAATACATGTTCCGCATTGCCGACTTCAGAGTTCCGAACTGTGTAGGCGCGACATTCTGGAAATGGGTTATAGCGAAAACAGAACCGTGGCAAAACCAGGGCTAGCTCTGCCACTCGCCAATTGTAAAATTGAGGAACAATTGACAAATTTTATTTTAATTTGGCAAAAGAATTTCATGTAATAATTGATGCTTTGTTGAAAAATAACTCTGGGTTTTTTTTTATGGTTTTTTTTTATAATTTGGCGAAATGTTTTACTCGCCAAGAACTAGCCTTGCAGACCAGCCCCAAATGAAAATGGAACCAAATTAGACAAAACGGAACCAAAATCTATGGCTATATAATTTGTACAGAACTAAAAATTAAATAATGTATGCTAAAATATCATTACAAGTTGTGAATAATGATATCTTCAATAAAACAACAGCTATATTAATATTTGCAAAAAACATTTAGGTGCCATTATAGCCAAATCGGTTCCATTTTGGCCAACAATTTTTTTTCATTTTGATAGTGATTCCGATTTAATCTCATTGAAAGTTCCCCAAAAGAAGATCCATTCAAAGGTCAATATTTGTTTACATTCAAAGTATATTGCCAGTGTATTTTGAATATATTTATATTTACTTGCGGGATGCCACTTGAATTTTGTAAATCTATATGTAAGAAATGTGTCAAGGTTAGTCTTTACCAGAATATTTCAAAATTTATTTACTTGTCAATCAAGGTTTGGTATTTTTTGTTCGTTTGCCAGGTGATGTTGATCACTTACCAAGTGTCTTTTAATGTTTTTGCCATTATCTATATTACAGTATATATATTGTTAAACAATAATATAATATTCTATAGGCTGGAGGAATAATAGAAATTGGATATTTTTCTGCATGGTTATGCAGCCCCTAAAATTTGGCGCCATAGGCTTGGGTCTAGTCAGCCTGTGCACTAACACGGGTCTGAATCCATTGCACTGATATCTCTAGCTAATAAATGCAGTTTCATTTATATAAAGGATTTACTGAATAAACAGTTATGACCAATTAAATCTGAATTTGAGGACAAAATATCAGATGACAATCATTGAACACAAGACAGAATGTCCATTCTGATCATGTAACAAATTTGGCACCAAATATGTATTTTTTTACCTGGAGACTGCTGACATGATAGAATGGCCATTAATATTTTAAGGCCATTCATCAAAAAACCATGGCAGAAATTGTAGATGGTATGTTCCGAATTAAACTAAGGTACCTACTTTCCCTATTTAAAAATGAAGTAGCAATGATTCTGGCCAATTTATGATTGACGGAATGGGTGTCAGTATATAATTACCCCACTACATGAAATTTCATGGCCTATTCTCAAATAAGTATTAATCATTACTTTAAGTAGAGTGTTTTTATATAAATGAAAGTTGCAAACATGGGATTTAAAGGATACTTTATCAAATTCTAAACATAATAATCACTTGTGTTTATAAAAGATGTGTGACCGATATGCAATGGACAAAATATACATTACTGTGCATTTAATTTTTTTTTTTTTTTTTTTTTATGTATTTGTTGAATTCATTGTTTTGAAAAAAATTCTATTTCTGTATATTTTATTCCAGAATCGGAAGGTGTATCGACTGGTTAAGAAATATTTCACCCAGAGACTCAATCAAGGTTCATGCCAAGACACCTTTGTTGTAAGTTTGCAAATTATTTCAGACATCATTTAAACAACATTTTAATACTAGTAGTCAGCAGTTTAGTTTCTTCTAGAATTTTTTTTTTTTTAAATAAAGAATAACATTTATGTAGAAATATTTTTCTATTTTAGATCTTTCTAATAAATGTCACATTTCAGACAACCTTTTTAAGTTTCAGTCATAAGCTTGTAACAGAAATGTAAATAACAGGTAACAGGCATCAAACCATCACCTATTGATGTAGACATTAAACTTTGTTTTTAGTCTAGACATGCCATTCATTGATATGTAATATACCTTAAGATAAGATAAAAATGTACTACAGTGAAACTCCACTAAACTGGACACCCTGAGAACCAAGTGAAAAATCTGGTTTTAAGAGGTATCCGGTTTAGATAGGTTCTCTTCTGCACAGATATTTAAAAAGGGACCATGAAAAATGTCTGTTTTGGGGGGAATTCCGGTTTACAGAGGATACGGTTTTGAGAGGTTTCACTGTAGTTTCAAAATGTTGGATCCTTCTCTACTTTATATTGGTACAATGCAGTAAGTACAACAGACCTGTCGGTTGTATCCAAGCAGTTAAAGAGACTGTTCTCATTTTGTATTGGTACAGTGCAGTAAATAACAACAGACCTGTCGGTTGTATCCAAGCAGTTAAAGAGACTGTTCTCATTTCGTATTGGTACAGTGCAGTAAATACAACAGACCTGTCGGTTGTATCCAAGCGGTTAAAGAGACTGTTCTCATTTTGTATTGGTACAATGCAGTAAATAACAACAGACCTGTCGGTTGTATCCAAGCGGTTAAAGAGACTGTTCTCATTTTGTATTGGTACAATGCAGTAAATACAACAGACCTGTCGGTTGTATCCAAGTGGTTAAAGAGACTGTTCTCATTTTGTATTGGTACAGTGCAGTAAATACAACAGACCTGTCGGTTGTATCCAAGCGGTTAAAGAGACTGTTCTCATTTTGTATTGGTACAGTGCAGTAAATACAACAGACCTGTCGGTTGTATCCAAGCAGTTAAAGAGACTGTTCTCATTTTGTATTGGTACAGTGCAGTAAATAACAACAGACCTGTCGGTTGTATCCAAGCGGTTAAAGAGACTGTTCTCATTTTGCTGCCATTGTAACATGTTTACAACTAACAGAGCCTTTTTGATGATTAAAGTGATATATTAATATTTTCTTGTTTAAAATATCAGTATCTATATGGAATTTTTTGGGGGGTTTTCATCCTAATGTTTGTAGTTGCTCAAAGTGGATTTTTTGTATGTTTGAAACAATATATATTACATAGTAAATATATTGAATAATGACTGCCATTAAAACACGACTGTAAACACATTAGATATACAGACACTGGTATTCTAAACAAACATGTATTTACTATGTAATTGCAGTCGCCTAAAACGCTCTGTACCCTATATGGTTTAAACAGAGGTGCATTGAGAAATATCACATTCACATTTAGTAAATAAACAATTATTATCTTCGCCAGTGTTGAAATAATGTGTTTTTTCCTTCAGTCAAAACGTGAACTAATAGATGCTGCATTGAGACACATCGTGGACTACGTACGCAATGTCATGCAGCCATTGCTATATTCAAAATACGTTGACTCACCTGTAAGTATTATATCAGTGTTGATCAACAGGTTTTTTTTTTTTAATATTGTGTCCTTAGTTTAAACTATTTTTTATAAGGTATAACATCACCAATATGATAAACTCAAGTTATCATTGATATGGACTGTGAAATATTGATAAACTCAAGTTATCACCGATATGGACTGTGAAATATTGATAAACTCAAGTTATCACCGATATGGACTGTGAAATATTGATAAACTCAAGTTATCACCGATATGGACTGTGAAATATTGATAAACTCAAGTTATCACCGATATGGACTGTGAAATATTGATAAACTCAAGTTATCACGGATATGGACTGTGAAATATTGATAAACTCAAGTTATCACGGATATGGTCTGTGAAATATTGATAAACTCAAGTTATCACTGATATGGACTGTGAAATATTGATAAACTCAAGTTATCACTGATATGGTCTGTGAAATATTGATAAACTCAAGTTATCACTGATATGGACTGTGATATATTGATAAACTCAAGTTATCACGGATATGGTCTGTGAAATATTGATAAACTCAAGTTATCACTGATATGGACTGTGAAATATTGATAAACTCAAGTTATCACTGATATGGTCTGTGAAATATTGATAAACTCAAGTTATCACTGATATGGACTGTGAAATATTGATAAACTCAAGTTATCACTGATATGGTCTGTGAAATATTGATAAACTCAAGTTATCACTGATATGGTCTGTGAAATATTGATAAACTCAAGTTATCACTGATATGGACTGTGAAATATTGATAAACTCAAGTTATCACTGATATGGTCTGTGAAATATTGATAAACTCAAGTTATCACTGATATGGACTGTGAAATATTGATAAACTCAAGTTATCACTGATATGGTCTGTGAAATATTGATAAACTCAAGTTATCACGGATATGGACTGTGAAATATTGATAAACTCAAGTTATCACTGATATGGACTGTGAAATATTGATAAACTCAAGTTATCACTGATATGGTCATGGGGGTGGGACGTAGCCCAGTGGTAAAGCGCTTGCTTGATGTGTGGTCTGTCTAGGATCGATCCCCATTGGTGGACCTATTGGGCTATTTCTCTTTCCAGCCAGTGCACTATGACTGATATATCAAAGACTGGTATGTGCTATCCTGTCTGTGGGATGGTGCATATAAATGATCCCTTGTTACTAAAAAGTAGCAGGTTTCCTCTCTAAGACTATATGTCAAGTTACCAAATGTTTGACGTCCAATAGCCGATGATTAATAAATGAATGTGCTTTAGTGGTGTTATTAAACAAAACAAACAAACTTTGATACAGTCAAATTTTTGCATTCTGTATTTTTAACATTCATTCTACAGAGAGTAAATAAAAGTTAAAAGGAGGTTATTGTTGGTGAACCACAATTCTGTTACTTATAAAATTTTGTTATTTACAAACCGAAAGACCTTTAATGACTGACATATTGTGATGGAGTGCAAATGTAACTACCGCTGCCACACCAGGCATGAAACATTTTAGGATTTTCCCCCAAATTTCTGATTTTAGTGCCATGTCAAATCTGAATCTTAGTTCTTTGATCAAAACAGTTTTTAAAATTTAAATTTTCACAATATTTTGGATTTTTTTTAGTGGAAATATTCAGTACATTATGTTAGTATTTATACTTCTTAATTGACATATTTTGTGTACTTTTATTATTTCTTGTAGGAAATGACAGTCATCGAAGATATTTTTGTGAAGAAAGTTCAGCCAGCTGTGTCTGATTCGAGACCAGGTAACCGTTATTTCATGGTCTTACCTGTCCATTCACTTATTTACATACTACAGGCCTCTGAAAATTACGAGAGTAATAGAGTTTTGTTTGCGCGTTGCTCACATAAGTATAGTTTTTCATAACCCATTTTTCATTTGCACGTTGAATTTATAACATCATTTACATGGTCATGATGGATTATGTAAAAACAAAATGGGTTGCCTGAATTTGTTTTTGTGTAACTTATAAATATTAATTCTCAGAGGCCTGTAAAACAGTTAAAAATATATCGTTCCTCTCAGTAACTTTCTCTAGATTCATAACAATGTACATATATTGTAAGTACCCAAAAAGAAATTGCTACTTGCGCTTGTGATCAAAATATTTTCTTGAATTAGTACTAGTAGTGAAATGGGTTATTTTGTGTTTGTGTGAGGAAGTTAGTGGGTTTGTGCATAATAATAAAGAAAAGATAGCTTAGTGATTTAAACACATTGCCATTTTTCATGATCAAACCCCCGGTCAATGCATGCTTATAAACAATTGTCCAGTCCCTGTTAAAGTACTGCTTTCACACGCTGCAGTTTTTATAAATGTCTGACACTCAGAACAATGTGTCTTTCTTTCATTAATAGTCTCTTCTAAACTAATCACAGAAAAATGGCATGCCTTAGTCATACTGAACATAACTCCATGTTAAAGTAACATCTTTAAAATCTAATAAACATCATAACCCCAGTCCCACTATGCCTTAGTTGAAATTTTCTAAATAAAAACAAACAGTTAAAACACCTCTGGTTGGTAAAACATCTCCACAATGCTGTGTCAGGTTCATTTCATGCTGTATAGTTTGCACGTAGCACTGGTAGATGCTCATGGACTATGTACACACTTGTTCAAGTGGTAATGCCATGTGAAGGCTGTACAGTTTGCACGTAGCACTGGTAGATGCTCATGGACTATGTACACACTTGTTCAAGTGGTAATTACATATGAAGGCTGTACAGTTTGCACGTAGCACTGGTAGATGCTCATGGACTATGTACACACTTGTTCAAGTGGTAATGCCATGTGAAGGCTGTACAGTTTGCACGTAGCACTGGTAGATGCTCATGGACTATGTACACACTTGTTCAAGTGGTAATGCCATGTGAAGGCTGTACAGTTTGCACGTAGCACTGGTAGATGCTCATGGACTATGTACACACTTGTTCAAGTGGTAATGCCATGTGAAGGCTGTACAGTTTCCACGTAGCACTGGTAGATGCTCATGGACTATGTACACACTTGTTCAAGTGGTAATGCCATGTGAAGGCTGTACAGTTTGCATGTAGCACTGGTAGATGCTCATGGACTATGTACACACTTGTTCAAGTGGTAATGCCATGTGAAGGCTGTACAGTTTCCACGTAGCACTGGTAGATGCTCATGGACTATGTACACACTTGTTCAAGTGGTAATGCCATGTGAAGGCTGTACAGTTTGCACGTAGCACTGGTAGATGCTCATGGACTATGTACACACTTGTTCAAGTGGTAATGCATGTGAAGGCAGTACAGTTTCCACGTAGCACATGTGAAGGCAGTACAGTTTCCACTAGCACTGGTAGATGCTCATGGACTATGTACACACTTGTTCAAGTGGTAATGCCATGTGAAGGCTGTACAGTTTGCACGTAGCACTGGTAGATGCTCATGGACTATGTACACACTTGTTCATGTGGTAATGCCATGTGAAGGCTGTACAGTTTCCACATAGCACTGGTAGATGCTCATGGACTATGTACACACTTGTTCAAGTGGTAATGCCATGTGAAGGCTGTACAGTTTGCACGTAGCACTGGTAGATGCTCATGGACTATGTACACACTTGTTCAAGTGGTAATGCCATGTGAAGGCTGTACAGTTTCCACGTAGCACTGGTAGATGCTCATGGACTATGTACACACTTGTTCAAGTGGTAATGCCATGTGAAGGCTGTACAGTTTGCACGTAGCACTGGTAGATGCTCATGGACTATGTACACACTTGTTCATGTGGTAATGCCATGTGAAGGCTGTACAGTTTCCACATAGCACTGGTAGATGCTCATGGACTATGTACACACTTGTTCAAGTGGTAATGCCATGTGAAGGCTGTACAGTTTGCACGTAGCACTGGTAGATGCTCATGGACTATGTACACACTTGTTCAAGTGGTAATGCCATGTGAAGGCAGTACAGTTTCCACGTAGCACTGGTAGATGCTCATGGACTATGTACACACTTGTTCAAGTGGTAATGCCATGTGAAGGCTGTACAGTTTGCACGTAGCACTGGTAGATGCTCATGGACTATGTACACACTTGTTCAAGTGGTAATGCCATGTGAAGGCAGTACAGTTTCCACGTAGCACTGGTAGATGCTCATGGACTATGTACACACTTGTTCAAGTGGTAATGCCATGTGAAGGCTGTACAGTTTGCACGTAGCACTGGTAGATGCTCATGGACTATGTACACACTTGTTCAAGTGGTAATGCCATGTGAAGGCTGTACAGTTTGCACGTAGCACTGGTAGATGCTCATGGACTATGTACACACTTGTTCAAGTGGTAATGCCATGTGAAGGCTGTACAGTTTGCACGTAGCACTGGTAGATGCTCATGGACTATGTACACACTTGTTCAAGTGGTAATGCCATGTGAAGGCTGTACAGTTTCCACGTAGCACTGGTAGATGCTCATGGACTATGTACACACTTGTTCAAGTGGTAATGCCATGTGAAGGCTGTACAGTTTGCACGTAGCACTGGTAGATGCTCATGGACTATGTACACACTTGTTCAAGTGGTAATGCCATGTGAAGGCTGTACAGTTTGCACGTAGCACTGGTAGATGCTCATGGACTATGTACACACTTGTTCAAGTGGTAATGCCATGTGAAGGCTGTACAGTTTGCACGTAGCACTGGTAGATGCTCATGGACTATGTACACACTTGTTCAAGTGGTAATGCCATGTGAAGGCAGTACAGTTTCCACGTAGCACTGGTAGATGCTCATGGACTATGTACACACTTGTTCAAGTGGTAATGCCATGTGAAGGCTGTACAGTTTGCACGTAGCACTGGTAGATGCTCATGGACTATGTACACACTTGTTCAAGTGGTAATGCCATGTGAAGGCTGTACAGTTTCCACGTAGCACTGGTAGATGCTCATGGACTATGTACACACTTGTTCAAGTGGTAATGCCATGTGAAGGCTGTACAGTTTGCACGTAGCACTGGTAGATGCTCATGGAATATGTACACACTTGTTCAAGTGGTAATTACATGTGAAGGCAGTTTAAAGAATCTACCAATTCACTGAGTAAACATTCGTTTTACCATTTACCACTTTTGTACATTTCTGAAGTCAATACTATATGTATCTGTTATTCTTAGCAAGTATGATTCTGATTTAATTATAAGTTTTGTCTATTATTTCTTTTATGTTCATCTGGGTATGAACAAAAACAAATCATTGCAATCTTATGTGAGAACAGCTTTGCTGATTCACAGTTTACGGATGATTTTTTTTTTGTTCATACCCCAATGAATGTAAAAGAAATAACAGACGATCCTTAAATAAATTTAATTATTTTTTAAAAAGAATTATCTTTTATTTATAGATAATGTGCCCTAATTGCAGTTTTGGCAAAACATAAATGCATGCACAGATTTTCCTTCTACATGTATGTTCTGGTAGCCGTATTTCCACCAATAATATAAATGTAAGTGCCTTAAACAAAATCCTGTGGAAATCCGTGTTAATGAAACTTTATGGTAATTAAAACAGGTATTTTAAACTATGGGGAAAATTTTCATTCAGTTCTGTGAATCTTGTGAAATTGTTTTAAGATAGAGCTATTTCAGTTCAACATTTATTAAACATGATTCCACTAAAACTGAATAACGTTATCCAAAGTTATTTTTCATTTGTTATGCAATATTCAACCATGTTTTTTGATGACATATATTCAGATAAATAACAAATTATAAACAACTTTGAATTTACACACTTCACAAAAGTCTTTGTTTAAGATATTTACAAAAGACCTATTACAAAATCACTATTAGTGAGTTTCTTCTCTGCTTTTCAGTGCATCGTCGTAACACTAGTCCAGATACACTTGACGGTGTAGCTCGGTCAGCCTTAGTTCTACCAGATGTTTGTTTCATCTCGCAGACACCGGAGATACTAGAGTGCAACAAGGAGCATGACGTCACTACAATCAGCATTGAGATTAAGGTGGGAAAACACGATATAGGAATTATTTATAGCAACATGATAAAACCATAGCAATTATTATATCAACATGATGAAACTAAAGTTATTTATAGCAACATGATGAAACCATATGAGTTATTTATATCAAGATAGGTAAACAGAAAACAAATATAGATCCTAGAAACCCTTTCCTTTTTTCTGTCATAACTGACTATTTACTTCTGACTACAGTGTATGTATCTACCATGAATGTTGAGTTGCTACATTGGAATTGTATAAAGGGTTGTAGAAAATAATATGTATTAAAAATGTTACCAAATTATATTCAAGCCACGTGAGTATAAAGCAAATGTAAATGTGGCAATTAGTTTTCATGTTACAAACTCTTTAAAACAAATTAAACATCAAACAATCATTAATTGTTTATATCAACATAATGAAACCATATGAATTATTTATATCAACATGATGAAACCTATGAGGTATTTAGATTAAGATGATAAAACCATATTAATCATGTATATCAACATGATGAAACCATATGAAATATTATATCAACATGATGACACCAAATGGGTTATTTATATCAACATGATAAAACCATATTAGTTAATTATATCAACATGAATTATTTTATCAACATGGTGTAACCATATGAATTATTTTATCAACATAATGCAACCATATGAATTATTTTATCAACATAATGCAACCATATGAATTATTTTATCAACATGGTGCAACCATATGAATGATTTATATCAACATGATAAACCATATGAATTATTTATATCAACATGTTAAAAACTATATCATTGATTTATATCAACATGATGCAACCATATGAATTATTTATAGCTACATGATGAAATCATATGAATTATTTATATCTAGATGGTAAACATGATAAAACCATATGAATTATTTATAGCAACATTATGAAACCATATGAATATTTAAAGCAATGTGAGAAAACCATATGAATTATTTATATCAACATGATAATTTTAACCATACGAGTTATTTATACCAAGATAAGTAAACATCATACAGCCATTTGAATTATTTATATCAAGATAGGTAAGCAAATTAAAACATGATACAATGTACTGTGATAATAGCTAACAAAAAAAAAGAGTAGAACAAATATGGTGGAGTCCACCTTGAAGGTTAGTGTATGTTGACAGTTTTGAAAGACATTGAGTTTTATTCCATATTTTAAATTTACTTACCTGTGTTATTGATATTAATACACAACTCTTTACACTGTATTCTAATTTACTTACCTGTGTTATTGATATTAATACACAACTCTTTACACTGTATTCTAATTTACTTACCTGTGTTATTGATATTAATACACAACTCTTTACACTGTATTCTAATTTAACTTTACTTACCTGTGTTATTGATATTAATACACAACTCTTTACACTGTATTCTAATTTACTTACCTGTGTTATTGATATTAATACACAACTCTTTACACTGTATTCTAATTTAACTTTACTTACCTGTGTTATTGATATTAATACACAACTCTTTACACTGTATTCTAATTTACTTACCTGTGTTATTGATATTAATACACAACTCTTTACACTGTATTCTAATTTAACTTTTACTTTTTATATCGATTTGGTAACAAGTTTGGTTTATTTAACGACGCCACTAGAGCACATTGATTTTTTATCTTATCATCGGCTATTGGACATCAAACATATGGTCATTCTGACACTGTTTTTTAGAGGAAACCTGCTGTCGCCACATAGGCTACTCTTTTACGACAGGCAGCAAGGGATCTTTTATTTGCACTTCCCACAGGCAGGATAGCACAGACCATGGCCTTTGTTGAACCAGTTATGGATCACTGGTTGGTGCAAGTGGTTTACACCTACCCACTGAGCCTTGCGGAGCACTCGCACAGGGTTGGTATCTGGAGGCCTAACTACGACGCCAACGAGGCCAGTATATTATATTGATTTGGTAATCATTCATGTACTTAACTTTGACACCCAATAGATTGGATAGTCGATGAAGTCTTTGTGCTGAAGTGTTGTTAAACATTCATTCATTCATTCATTCATTCATTTTGGTAGATATTCCACCATTGTTCACAGTTTCAGAGTGGTGTATGATGGAATATGACAGATGCCAGTCTCCATGACAGTTTAAATCATTAAAATATAATTTTAAAGTGACTTATAGCTAACACAGGGAAAATATTTGAAAGTGGCTTTGAAAAGCAGATGAACTTCCACATGCTAAAAATAAACCATTTGAGATATTGAGACAGCCTGTTCTCATTAATTCAAGTAATTGGATATAGTAACTTCTGTGCTGGTTACATTTTACTGATTACGTTACTGATTAATTTAATTGCTTGGGAAGGTGTTTAGTGTAGAGCTCTGAAACATGAGGAATACTTTGTAATAGACTCTTTATGTGATATAACATGTTTTCATTTTAAGGATGGGATCTAGTTCAGTTGGTAGAGCGCTCGCCTGAGTTTATTTGGTCGAAAAATCAAATCCTAGCAAGTTACTCATTCTCTGATTAGAGTTTTCCCCATCCCAGCCAGTGCCCCATGACTGGTATAATAAAGGCCATGGTATGTGCTGTCCTATCTGTGGGAAATTACATACAAAAGATACGTTGCTGCTAATGGAAAGACTATATGTCAGAATTACTAAATGTTTGACATACTATGGCTGATGATTAATAAATCAGTGTGCTCTAGTGGTGGCGTTAAACAAACAAGCTTGGTTTTGTTTCAGCCCAAAAAGGCTTTACTGCCTCACTACCAGCTGCAGGATGGAGGGTCCCCGGTGAAAAGACAAGTGTGTAAATTCTGTATGCACCAGAAGCTGAAGGTAAGACTTCAGGTTATCACTTTCCCTGGAATATAAACCATTGTTTCCATGCTTGAGCATCATTGTGCAATAGTTTGCAGTAATCCTCACAATAATGGATTAGCATAGTGGTAGAGTTGTGAGGTATTGATCTTAATCAGCTGGTGAATGATTACTGCACAAATTTTACATATTATAACAGCATTAAGCACGTCCAAATATGTATTGCCATTAATATGTCCATATGATAAGCAGAATGACAAGTTTTAGAACGTGACGATTCCACATTCATTTTGAAAAGTAAAAAACAAGGCAACCCTGAGATGCCCCCATCTGCAGGATGTGATATAGTTGATAATATTTAACTTGTTTGAGGATTGTCCGTCGGAACAGGAACAAAAACAACAAAAAGAAACCCTCAAACCCCCCGACTTTTTCTGTTACTCAAAAGTTTACAGTGCTTCATATCCTGATAACCATAAAAGAAATAATTGACCATCCTTTTAATTAAGTTTGAAATATACTAATTAATAAGAATTAATAAAAGCACAAACAAGATCATGTATTTTGTTTTGAATTCTTTGTTTTGTTTTTGAACAATAATGCTCACTAAGTAATGTATCAGTATAAAGTGACATCATCAGATGGTCTAAGTTTGACATTCATCAAGAAATGAACAAACTCATGTTGCTACGGCTAGACCGATAGGATTCCTTTAAACTGCAATGACTAAAAGAGAAATTTCATTATTAATCAATCATTGATGCACATTAATTTTAGCATTTCTTTCTACTTAGTGCAGGGTTACCTCTGTCTGGCACTCGCCTTCGCCAATTGTGAAATTCAAAACCAATTGGGGAATTTTATTTTAATTTGGCAAAATAATTTTATGTAATAGTTGATATTTTGTTACAATATTACAACATAGCAATTTTTTAACTTTAATAGATAATTTGGCGACATTTCCAGCTGACTCAGAGCTAGCCCTGCTATAAAATCTAATGTTGCAAAAGTTAGTGACAAACAATTGGCTGAACTTAACCCTGTCCTCTTTATTGAAGTTGCATCTTTGGCATCAGGATTCCTGGATGTTGAATTAATCAGTTTTTATATCAGCAATGCTGAATGTTGAAGTTAATCAGTTTTATATTGGCTTTTGCATCAGCACTGCTGAATGTTGAAGTTAATCAGCTTTTGTATCAGCATTGCTAAATGTTGAAGTTAAGCAGTTTTATATAAATTTTAGTATCAGCAATGCTGAATGTTGTAGTTAATCAGTTTTATATCAGCTATGGTATCAGCAATTACATTAGCTTTTGTATCAGCATTGTTGAAGTTAATCAGCTTTTGTATGAGCATTGCTGAATGTTGAAGTTAATAATCAGTTTTATATCAGCTTTTGTATCAGCACTGCTGAATTTTGAAGTTAATCAGTTTTTGTATCAGCATTACTGAATGTTGAAGTTAAACAGTTTGATATCAGTTTTTGTATCAGTATTGCTAAATGTTGAAGTTTATCAGTTTTGTGTAAGTTTTTGTGTCAGCATTGCTGAATGTTGAAGTTAATCAGTTTTTGTATCAGCATTGCTGAATGTTGAAGTTAAATCAGTTTTTGTATCAGCATTACTGAATGTTGAAGTTAGACAGTTTTATATCAGTTTTTGTATCAGTATTGCTAAATGTTGAAGTTTATCAGTTTTATGTAAATTTTTGTATCAGCATTGCTGAATGTTGATGTTTATCAGTTTTATATAAGTTTTTGTGTCAGCATTGCTGAATTTTGACGTTGGAGTATGTGGCTTCTGTTGTGATACTGACACAGGACAGGGGAATATTTCACAGTGATCTGTGTGTGTTGAAACGTGGAAAGGATTCCATAAAGACACGTGTTGAGTTTGTAACTGCTGTTGTTGTATTTGTTGCTGCTGTTGTGTTGTACACTACACACAAGGCCCAGGTGACCAGACTTGAACAGACCTCCGACAACAACACGTGAGAATGGTATCCTCCGGACTGGAATGAGGAAATGGCGTGTTTCCGTGACCACAGTGCCCTGGTGTTGTTCACACCCCATGAGATACCAATGGACTAGATGTCAGTCCCCTGCTCTTGATTATACATAACATAGTTTTACCATCCCTTTCTTCGTGACTCTAGCACATGTTAACGACTGGTAGGCTCTTGTGAATGTTTAATGTCTATAAAAGGACATGTAGAAATCGGACGAGCATCGACTCGTTTCATTAATTGGTACATGAAGGCATGCTAAATGATATTTATTATAATGGAATATATTATATATTTGTTGATTTTTAAAAACCCATGGTGTCGCCTTAAAAACTTGAAATTCAGAAAGCAACAAGTGATTCAGTGTAATAGTAAAAAGAGGCATATGATAACCATTTCAAAATAAAAGTTGAAATGATTTTTTTTTAAATGAAAATTTTATACAATGCTAAATAAACTTTAAAAGGTAATTTTCCAATATATCAGATCAAATCCAGTCTAGTTACTGTAAAGTTATATTGTGCCAAAATGCTGAAGTCAGATAAAAAGCTTTAAAATCTTATTCCTGTTTTCAAAAAACCCCATGCACACACATTTGAAATAAACAGACATCTGTTCCAATGGCTATAGATGACTGTTTCAAACACTGTTTACAACTGGTGTATCAGGTGTGTGGTAAATGGTGTATCAGATGTGTGGTAACTGGTGTATCAGATGTGTGGTATATGGTGTATTAGGTGTGTGGTAACTGGTGCATCAGGTGTGTGGTAACTGATGCATCAGGTGTGTGGTATGTGGTGTCTAGCTTATTGAACATGTTTATAGAAGATTACATGTTAGTCAAGACGAACACAGATTTGTCCATGTGGCCAAGATATTGAGAATAACTAGTTTGTAGGATATCAGCTTTACCCTGGAAAGGTACGAATGCTAAAATCTATGAGGCTTGCTGAGCAGAATTTCCCATTCAGCCTGAACAGGATAAAGCGATACCCTACGTCGTTAACTAATTATTATTTTTGTCCTGCAGTCCATACAAATTAAGGGGAAAAGCTGTTATTTCTGTTATTGTATGACGACTTAAGAGGTTAAATAAGTGAATTTTGTAATGTAGCTATGCATATGCGTCAAAAGTCATAATCTGCTAGTATACGTTTATGACTTTGCAAAATAAATTTGTTTAAAATAAATTTGTAACAGAACGCAAATATAATTCATGCTACTGAACAATTGGTTACCTATAGTGCCCGTCCCATCCTCCTACAAAAACGTTTTTTTGTAAATAATTTCACTTTGGTTTGACATAAGAAGAAAAGTAAAAGTATTTTATATGTAGCAATAAAAAACAACTCTGTTTGTGTGTAATTTAGAAAACAATCTGCTCAGAAATAAATAGCGTGTAGTAAATTGTGTAGTATGAAAACAGGTGGTCCCTGTCCTGTGACTACAGGTGAAAAACAGGTGAACCGACTTTTGGTTAAGTAAGATTTTTATATATTGTCACTGCTTTCATTTGCATTTTAAGGAAGGAAGGGAACTCTATTTATGTGCCAATATCCACAGAGGTTCAGGCACGCCCACCCCGGACTTAGCCTCTGACTTTACCAGTGACCAATTCCGGGGCAGGAGGGGCATTTTAATGTTTTGCTTACATCCAATTATGGTTCAAGCATACTATCCAAGGTACACATCTCAGCTATCTAGACTGTCTGTCACGGTCATAGGTTAATGGTTAGTTGTTAATGGTTAATGAGAGAGAAGTTTGTATAGTCACCTTTCTTAAGCTTTTGTTGTCTATATTGTTCCAATCGCTGTCTGCCAAATCGAAATCTGACAGAAGCTGGTACAGCTCTCCCCTCCCCCTCCCCCCTCCCCCTCGTCACCCTCTTTCATGTTCTCTAAGCTGTGCTACAGAGATATGTCTGTGTAAGCAGTGCTTAGCGAGGATTAGAAGATTACCACGTTAAGAGATTATCCCCGTTGATTAGCGAATAATGAACACTCTGTTCCGCTTGATAAGCCAGTCTTCTCTTCTTCTTAAATACTGGCCTCAAGGGTATAGCAGTTAAGACTGATAGGTACAGGGTTCGAATCCTAGTACTGGATCTAACAAGATGTATGACCCCCACTACACCCTCTCTCACTAATCTTCATCTAATCATTAACCCGCTTTAGATTACTGGTTTTTAATTAATAAAGAAGCAAATGCTTGTTTATTTCTGTTTAAAATATTAGAACCTACATGATGTGTCATTGCGTACATTAACCACTTCAAAGAATGGTGAAATAACACTAAAAGGTGAAGATGATATTTTTCAAGCATGAACCATGGGGTGGACTATTTTGCTGCAAAGTTTTTAATGCTATTATTATTACTCAATCTTTTATGCTTAACACATTTCAGTTTACATTCAAATCTATTTTTCAAACAGCACTGACTTGATAGTTTTTAATTATGAATTGTTAGTTTTTATTAACAGCACTGACTTGATAGTTTTTAATTATGAATTGTTAGTTTTTATTAACAGCACTGACTTGATAGTTTTTAATTATGAATTGTTAGTTTTTATTAACAGCACTGACTTGATAGTTTTTAATTATGAATTGTTAGTTTTTATTAACAGCACTGACTTGATAGTTTTTATTATATGCAGAATAACTGACCTCGGTTCTGTTCCACGAAGCGATCTTAGCGCTTAGGTCACCTTAACTGCATTCGGCAATTTTGCATCTAAGGTGATCTTAGCACTAAGATCGCTGTGTAAAACTGGGCCCTGGTCTTTATTTAGTGTTTAAAAACATTATTATTATTAATTAATAATATTCTCTTGGTGTGCAGTTAACATCAGGTCAGTTGGTGTGAGACAACATCAGCACAAAGGTACACATTACTGGAGAATATGACTTGTTTCTGTTTGTATAGTGTATACAGGGTATTGGTGTGCTTACATCAGAAAACTGTTCAAGCATGCCTGTCGTGGACACAACCTCCGACTTCGCCAGAGAGTTCTGTCCAAGACAGGTTTGTATATTATTTTTAGTATCTGCTAACAGTCAGGCTAGTGGTAGGATATCCACGTGGCCTGCATTGTATACTGTTTTTAGTATCTGCTGACAGTCAGGCTAGTGGTAGAGTATCCACGTGACCTGCACTGTATACTGTTTTTAGTATCTGCTGACAGTCAGGCTAGTGGTAGAGTATCCACGTGACCTGCACTGTATACTGTTTTTAGTATCTGCTGACAGTCAGGCTAGTGGTAGAGTATCCACGTGACCTGCACTGTATACTGTTTTTAGTATCTGCTGACAGTCAGGCTAGTGGTAGAGTATCCACGTGACCTGCACTGTATACTGTTTTTAGTATCTGCTGACAGTCAGGCTAGTGGTAGAGTATCCACGTGACCTGCATTGTATACTGTTTTTAGTATCTGCTAACAGTCAGGCTAGTGGTAGAGTATCCACGTGACCTGCATTGTATACTGTTTTTAGTATCTGCTGACAGTCAGGCTAGTGGTAGAGTATCCACGTGACCTGCATTGTATACTGTTTTTAGTATCTGCTGACAGTCAGGCTAGTGGTAGAGTATCCACGTGACCTGCATTGTATACTGTTTTTAGTATCTGCTGACAGTCAGGCTAGTGGTAGAGTATCCATGTTGTATACTGTTTTTAGTATCTGCTGACAGTCAGGCTAGTGGTAGAGTATCCACGTGACCTGCATTGTATACTGTTTTTAGTATCTGCTGACAGTCAGGCTAGTGGTAGAGTATCCACGTGACCTGCATTGTATACTGTTTTTAGTATCTGCTGACAGTCAGGCTAGTGGTAGAGTATCCATGTTGTATACTGTTTTTAGTATCTGCTAACAGTCAGGCTAGTGGTAGAGTATCCACGTGACCTGCATTGTATACTGTTTTTAGTATCTGCTGACAGTCAGGCTAGTGGTAGAGTATCCACGTGACCTGCATTGTATACTGTTTTTAGTATCTGCTGACAGTCAGGCTAGTGGTAGAGTATCCATGTTGTATACTGTTTTTAGTATCTGCTGACAGTCAGGCTAGTGGTAGAGTATCCACGTGACCTGCATTGTATACTGTTTTTAGTATCTGCTGACAGTCAGGCTAGTGGTAGAGTATCCATGTTGTATACTGTTTTTAGTATCTGCTAACAGTCAGGCTAGTGGTAGAGTATCCACGTGACCTGCATTGTATACTGTTTTTAGTATCTGCTGACAGTCAGGCTAGTGGTAGAGTATCCACGTGACCTGCATTGTATACTGTTTTTAGTATCTGCTGACAGTCAGGCTAGTGGTAGAGTATCCATGTTGTATACTGTTTTTAGTATCTGCTGACAGTCAGGCTAGTGGTAGAGTATCCACGTGACCTGCATTGTATACTGTTTTTAGTATCTGCTGACAGTCAGGCTAGTGGTAGAGTATCCATGTTGTATACTGTTTTTAGTATCTGCTGACAGTCAGGCTAATTGTAGAGTATCCATGTATAACCTGCAAATGTTTGACTGCTCCACGCTTAAAACCATTTGCCATAGTATGTGCTGTCCTGTAATCAGAAACTGTAGCCTATGCAGGGCTAGCTATGGGTCAGCAGAATATTTCACCAAATTATCTTTTAAACTTCAAAAATTGTATAATTATCAATTATTACATGAAATTATTTCACCAAATTATCTTTTAAACTTCAAAAATTGTATAATTATCAATTATTACATGAAATTATTTCACCAAATTATCTTTTAAACTTCAAAAGTTGTATAATTATCAATTATTACATGAAATTATTTCACCAAATTATCTTTTAAACTTCAAAAGTTGTATAATTATCAATTATTACATGAAATTATTTCACCAAATTATCTTTTAAACTTCAAAAATTGTATAATTATCAATTATTACATGAAATTATTTCACCAAATCAAAATAAAATTTGTCAGTTGTTTTGGAAATGTGACAGTATTGCAGGGCTTCAGCATCAAAGTCAAGGTAATAAATGTTGTGCCCAAAATATGTATACCCAAAATGATAATTCCCAAATTAAGTACAAACATGCTGACCTCAAAATATTTCACCACTGAAATTTTAACTTTAATTAGATTAATGCATTTGTGAATATTGACAATTCTCCAGCAGCTGTTAATGACAGTACTGAACTAAAACAACCTTCCTGCACTCAGAAAATACAAAAGTCCCCGTTGTGCCCAAATTAGTGAGATCTAAAGCCTCTGTTTTATCTTATAGGATGCACCATAAGCATAGGTGTATGGGCTCCCATTTTTGTAGGGGTGCAGGCTGGATTTTGCCAGAATTAAATGAAAAATGTTCTAATCTGGATAACAACATTTATTCGTATTAGCATTACTACCAAACAGCTAGATAAGATTGCAAACGAAACACTACATATTTTTACATGGATTACAACTAATATTTAGGATAGAATGATGGAAATGTATGGTAAAAAGGTCTTTAGGTTAGCACATTTTGCCCGAATATCTGTATTATTTTTGCCCAAATTTGACGTTTTGCTTCAACACTAGGCTGCCCCACCCTCCCCCGTCTCATATGCTTATGACCATGTGTGCCAGACTCCCTAATTGCTGAAAATTAAATGATGGCCTTCCTTATTTGCAACATTATCCTAAAGATTGGCCATTAGCCCAGCTGACTTCTTCAAATATGATTTAGTTACTTAGAAAACTTCCTTTTAAATGTGGTGGGTTTTTTTTTTTGTAATTAATTTTTAAGTCTTACTTCAGAATTTCACCAACAAAACTAGTGCTGGGAATCGGTTGGAATTTCATCATCGATCGATCATCAGTTATAATCAGTTTGCACCAACTGATCAACTTTCAGTTACACAATCTGTTAGACGTATATGAATATCAAAATAATTTAAATTACAAACACCATGCACTTATTGTCGTGTGTTCACTGGGATGGACCCTACAACTTCCTTAATAAGTATTTTATATGTTTTTCTGTTGAACAACATCAACTCCAACATAATTACATCATGTAAAACTGTGGAATGATTACAGTTAACATTTCCTACGACAATCAGTTACGAATTTCTCTAATCGATCATCAAATCGGTATCGCTCACCTGATCAATTTTAGATTATAATCGATCACTGGAACATCACTAAACACAATTACCATGGTTACATTATTTTAAATTAGTTTCAAATTTATTTTGGATGTTCTTCGTTTATAAAATAATGATGTACATTTATGTTGTTCTTTTTTTTTTTTAATTTGGCATAGTTTGATTAACATCTGTAAGCTATAGTCACTTTTACCTACAAGTATAGGTCCCATAAACCAAAATAGACTTTAGCTGTTTAGCTGGCTTGAGGGATCATGTCTTAAAGATTTGTCTTTTATTGTATTGCACCTAGATAAAGTGTTGTAACTCCCATGGCTACCTTAAGCTATATCTTCAGAGTTTCTGCATAAAAGTGAAATATTTTCGGAATACGTTTTTATGGATAACCTTTGGCAAACAAAACATACTGTAGTGGGCTGTAACAGGACCCAGATATATTTGGGCTTTATGATGTTTTTATTTCCATTACGGCCTTGGGCTGTTGTCTTGTTACAGGAAGTTGTGTAGTTCTTAATTGGGTGATATTGTCCATTGCTTCGTCAGCTGGCTGTGGGCTAGTCGGATATAGTAACAGCGTACACTTAAAACACTTTTACTGTTTGTCCGATGGCTGGGCTATATGCATATCTCACTCTGTGACCCGGAGCACTCTAGGGTTAATATCAGTGCGATGTCCATCAACTCCTGGTTTGGGTGTGTGTGACATAGAGTTTTGTCTTGTAATTGTTATAGATTGAAAATTGGCCCCCAACTAATATGAGACATAGTCTTCTGATGGTCTGGTTTGAGTGTTTTTACGTATTTCTGTTATGGCAAAAAATGACAAACTGTCAATTTCAAATGAATAGGTACTGAGAATGTTCATCCACTTGGTATGCTAAAGACATTTATGAACCCAGGTTAAACCCCTCTTGGCCAAAAACAACCTTGTCACTCCTGTCAAAACCCTTGGATAGCACCCATCCTGGTCGCACAGCCCTTTCACCCCTCCCCCGTATACATATTTACCTATAGGATTTAATTGTTAATCCACAACTATAGAATAAGATATGTGACAGACAAATCATGCAACAAAATATTTTATTACAAGTATTTTATTGCTGTCTTGGGAGCTTGGATGGTAAACTCATTACAGGTATGCTTGTATCTCTAGTAGGTGTAAGCAGGTGTCAGATATTGTATCGTAGTTGATCAACAGTTCAAAAGTTTTTTTGCTGAGGTGCAATATTGTTTGATATTGGAGGTCACAACCCTGTTGTACACACCTTTCTATATTTAGTTCCATATGCTGGCTTAACCACAGGTACAAAAGCGAGTTTTGGTTCATTAGCATCCAGGTGTTACAGGTGAGACAAATGACATCTACCTGTGGTGCTAGCTAATTAGGTAAGCAGTTTCACCAGGTGGTACAAGGAAACTACACTTCGGTCAAGGTTGGAGGGATTACGTAAAAACTGGGTCCAGCTGCAGTTATATAATCCCTGTTTTGATTGTGCTTTACGTGAAAGAATATATACATAAATATTTTTATAATGTTCTGGTAATATACTTATAAAAAATGGGAGTAAGTGATATGATTGCTGAAGGCTTTTTCTTAATTCTTTAAAAAATTTTTTTTAATACATATGTATTTTAAAACAGGATAAAAGGAGGGAAAGAAAGACACAGTGTGCGAAAGACAGAGACAGAAAGAGAGAGACAGTGAAAGAGATGGCAATGAGACTTACAGAGGAAAGACAGAGTCTGATAGAAATAAAGAGGGGCACAGAGAGATGGTGGGATAGAAAGTGGGAAGGATGAAGAGTAGCTAAATAAGTGTTGAACAAATTGGTTATATATTGTTATATATTAAGCTGGGATCAGCAAATGTATGCAGCAGACTTGTGCGTGATGCAGAAAGGAAAATCAAAATAGTTGTAACAGATGTGTATCCAGAGGCTTATGTATTTTTTTAATGTGGATGTGTATGAAGCAAGTCCGATTGCACTGTGAATTGATTTCAGTCGGATAAGCACATAAATCTCATGGCAACATCATCATAGAGGAAAAGAAACAAGAATACGGCTCAAATTAAATAAAAATGTATTGCTTACCATATATTTAACGTCTTATGAAACGCATACTGCTTAAACACGACATACAAGTAAAATGCATTTTTAGGTTGCCACAACTGTAGAAATGGAATCATAGCTTTAATTGTAAACACTGTATGAATGAACATAATACATGCTTTGTGAATAGAATTAGTATTATTAACAGAATTAGACATGCCTATAGAATGTATTTTATAAAGTTAATATAGTACTAATTAGACACATTTATAACATTGTAACAGTACACATTAGACCGCTTTTGTGAATATGTTACAGCACGTTGATGTTAGCACATTGTGACATGCACTGTTGTTTTCTTTGAAAGTGCTAATGGCTGGACACTAATTGGTTTTACGTCTACAATTTCCAGTTAATGTTCTTTTTTCATTTGGCAGAAATGTGTTGGTTTGTCAGACAATGCCCTCATTTGCGTAGCACAAAAAAACACAAAAAAACTGAAAGACAAAGTGAATTGTTTGCAGTCGGAAATTAGATGGACTATAAAGGAAAATATTAAAATTGTGAGAGCGTGTAGCAGATGGCTGGGGGTGTTATAAATACACGTGAGGGCTGAAGTATGGGTTCTTTGTCTTAGCAAAGGGCCCCTGGGAGGGAAACGCCCACTTGGATTTGAAAGCTGGCTCAGTGTAAATGGGAAACACAAACAGTCCCAGGACCTTTGCCGAGCTAATTGAGTACCCTGTATAGATTGACAATTATAGCCGTCTCACCTTTCATCAGCTGACCAGTGGCACAATGGTGGCCAGTGCCTCTTGTTGGCGGGCACATGCTCAGGAAGTCGTTTTAATCACATCTTCTGCTGAAAACTAAATACGGCCACAAAGCCCTGACCTTGACGGGTTCTTCTAGAAATAAATATTAATTGAAATGTGATGAAAACAAATCGCTGCAAGCTGGTTCCCTTGTGTTCATCATGTGACGAAAGTCACCGAAGATGAAATTTAGGTTTCTACTCTTTTTCTGAGAGTGATAGTTTCAAGTTTTCCATTTCAGAGATGCAGTATGAGTTCTCACTTGAGATGCTGAAGTTTGTAGCAGGGCTGTTGCTCTAGTTGCGATACAAATTACCAATAGCATGGGTTTTTTACCATTGGACAAAAATGTTTGGTGTTGGCTGAAGGAATAATTTTTAATTTTTAATTTTGTGTTTATTTTTGTTGCAAAAGTTACTGGTTTAAGATTGTTGTAGCCAGGCTCAAAATTACCATTCTATGTAGATGAGCGTTTTCCTATGGCAGAAACCTTTCAGAATTGCCATAGGTAGCACAGTCTTATGTTCGAGCCCTGTTGTAGGATATATCCACATTGGTGGACCCGTTGTTTTATGTCTTTCTGTGTATACGAAGCCATGGTATGTGCTGTCCTGTCCATGGGGAAAAAAGATACCGTACAAGATCCCTTGCTGCTATTCAGGAGTAGACAGCGTGTTTGCTAACATTTTTTGTTCACTATGATTGGACTGTACATGAACATCATTTTAAAAATTCTTAAGCAAACACTGATTAAAAAACAATAGGAAGAGGGGATTAAAATGGTCATTATGTGTGCTTGTAATAGAACTAATGGGATTATAAACAGAGAGTCGGACCCCCCCCCCCCCCCCCGAGCATCAGCCGTAACAATAGACTAGTGAGATTTGTGTGTGCAGTAATCTCAGTGAAGTGACTCACGTGACAGCTGTAAGTGACATGTTCTGTCCAATGTGCCATGAGTGGCTGGGCTGTATATGTTATATAGTACTGGTACTCTGTTTTCAATATGTCAATAGCTCTTGCAGTTCACAAAATTGGCTCAGCAAAAACAAATACTGAGGTAGTTTGTTTCATCTAAGAAGCACTGTCTCAGCATTTATATTTCCAATATCTATACTGGTATCTCTTTACTAAACTTGCATTGGCCAAACAAATGGTGACATTAAAGGTCCTATATCAAAGTTGAAACTACACTATTTCATTATTTACACATTTATTTGTAATAAATAACTACAAGTTAATCAATCCCACATAATCGTTCCATAATTAACTCTATAATAATAAAACAGTTTTAAAGTCTGGCACTGGACGACAAGATGAGTTTTCCAAATAATTTTTGGCCACCATCTTTATTTCTTTTGTCAGCTAAGCACAAAGAATGTTGGGTAAACTTATTGTGTTGAATGTGATGTCACAGTGAATGTGTGTGACACACTGTCAAGATTTCTCACTTACAGTAAATATAATTATTTTGTTTTAATTTTTAATAGGCATATAGCTGAATGTATAAACTTTATGTAATAAGGAAAATAATAATAAACATTTTTAGTAGGAACCACCATTATTGCAACTTTGACATAGCACCTTTAATATTTTATTTCTGCTTTTACATTGGTATTGCTGAATGCTGATTAAAATTACAAATTCTGTATATAATTAATTTCTCATTGTAATAATTGATGTAGCACATTTTTCTTCATGCTTACGTCAGGCCTGTCTAACTAGTAACTGTTACATGGCATGTTTAAATTGAGAGACCTGCCTAAAAATGTACTGTGACAGGTTGAAATTGTACTGTGTGAGTGGCCCACTACTGGGTTTAACAGTGGGGGGTTGGTGTTTGAGAAAACTGAGGGATTGTCTTCTTATCATGCAGGCTGAACCAGTTGGCATCTGACTGTGTTGTGGTGATAATGCACTTTTATTGTACCTCCACATGCAGGTTATATCAGACAGATTTTTGCACTCATGCTGGTCATCACAGCCACTTAACATGACCAGTGGTCACTTTCAAATATGTGTACAGGCTGCTTGCTTTATTTTACATCAGTTTTATGGTTTTTAAGAAATTGCTGGATATCAGAATCACAAATCATGAAACTGTAATAAACTAGTAAATATGTGTACAGGCTGCTTGCTTTATTTTACATCAGTTTTATGGTTTTTAAGAAATTGCTGGATATCAGAATCACAAATCATGAAACTGTAATAAACTAGTAAATATGTGTACAGGCTGCTTGCTTTATTTTACATCAGTTTTATGGTTTTTAAGAAATTGCTGGATATCAGAATCACAAATCATGAAACTGTAATAAACTAGTAAATATGTGTACAGGCTGCTTGCTTTATTTTACATCAGTTTTATGGTTTTTAAGAAATTGCTGGATATCAGAATCACAAATCATGAAACTGTAATAAACTAGTAAATATGTGTACAGGCTGCTTGCTTTATTTTACATCAGTTTTATGGTTTTTAAGAAATTGCTGGATATCAGAATCACAAATCATGAAACTGTAATAAACTAGTAAATATGTGTACAGGCTGCTTGCTTTATTTTACATCAGTTTTATGGTTTTTAAGAAATTGCTGGATATCAGAATCACAAATCATGAAACTGTAATAAACTAGTAAATATGTGTACAGGCTGCTTGCTTTATTTTACATCAGTTTTATGGTTTTTAAGAAATTGCTGGATATCAGAATCACAAATCATGAAACTGTAATAAACTAGTAAATATGTGTACAGGCTGCTTGCTTTATTTTACATCAGTTTTATGGTTTTTAAGAAATTGCTGGATATCAGAATCACAAATCATGAAACTGTAATAAACTAGTAAATATGTGTACAGGCTGCTTGCTTTATTTTACATCAGTTTTATGGTTTTTAAGAAATTGCTGGATATCAGAATCACAAATCATGAAACTGTAATAAACTAGTAAATATGTGTACAGGCTGCTTGCTTTATTTTACATCAGTTTTATGGTTTTAAGAAATTGCTGGATATCAGAATCACAAATCATGAAACTGTAATAAACTAGTAAATATGTGTACAGGCTGCTTGCTTTATTTTACATCAGTTTTATGGTTTTTAAGAAATTGCTGGATATCAGAATCACAAATCATGAAACTGTAATAAACTAGTAAATATGTGTACAGGCTGCTTGCTTTATTTTACATCAGTTTTATGGTTTTTAAGAAATTGCTGGATATCAGAATCACAAATCATGAAACTGTAATAAACTAGTAAATATGTGTACAGGCTGCTTGCTTTATTTTACATCAGTTTTATGGTTTTTAAGAAATTGCTGGATATCAGAATCACAAATCATGAAACTGTAATAAACTAGTAAATATGTGTACAGGCTGCTTGCTTTATTTTACATCAGTTTTATGGTTTTTAAGAAATTGCTGGATATCAGAATCACAAATCATGAAACTGTAATAAACTAGTAAATATGTGTACAGGCTGCTTGCTTTATTTTACATCAGTTTTATGGTTTTTAAGAAATTGCTGGATATCAGAATCACAAATCATGAAACTGTAATAAACTAGTAAATATGTGTACAGGCTGCTTGCTTTATTTTACATCAGTTTTATGGTTTTTAAGAAATTGCTGGATATCAGAATCACAAATCATGAAACTGTAATAAACTAGTAAATATGTGTACAGGCTGCTTGCTTTATTTTACATCAGTTTTATGGTTTTTAAGAAATTGCTGGATATCAGAATCACAAATCATGAAACTGTAATAAACTAGTAAATATGTGTACAGGCTGCTTGCTTTATTTTACATCAGTTTTATGGTTTTTAAGAAATTGCTGGATATCAGAATCACAAATCATGAAACTGTAATAAACTAGTAAATATGTGTACAGGCTGCTTGCTTTATTTTACATCAGTTTTATGGTTTTTAAGAAATTGCTGGATATCAGAATCACAAATCATGAAACTGTAATAAACTAGTAAATATGTGTACAGGCTGCTTGCTTTATTTTACATCAGTTTTATGGTTTTTAAGAAATTGCTGGATATCAGAATCACAAATCATGAAACTGTAATAAACTAGTAAATATGTGTACAGGCTGCTTGCTTTATTTTACATCAGTTTTATGGTTTTTAAGAAATTGCTGGATATCAGAATCACAAATCATGAAACTGTAATAAACTAGTAAATATGTGTACAGGCTGCTTGCTTTATTTTACATCAGTTTTATGGTTTTTAAGAAATTGCTGGATATCAGAATCACAAATCATGAAACTGTAATAAACTAGTAAATATGTGTACAGGCTGCTTGCTTTATTTTACATCAGTTTTATGGTTTTTAAGAAATTGCTGGATATCAGAATCACAAATCATGAAACTGTAATAAACTAGTAAATATGTGTACAGGCTGCTTGCTTTATTTTACATCAGTTTTATGGTTTTTAAGAAATTGCTGGATATCAGAATCACAAATCATGAAACTGTAATAAACTAGTAAATATGTGTACAGGCTGCTTGCTTTATTTTACATCAGTTTTATGGTTTTTAAGAAATTGCTGGATATCAGAATCACAAATCATGAAACTGTAATAAACTAGTAAATATGTGTACAGGCTGCTTGCTTTATTTTACATCAGTTTTATGGTTTTTAAGAAATTGCTGGATATCAGAATCACAAATCATGAAACTGTAATAAACTAGTAAATATGTGTACAGGCTGCTTGCTTTATTTTACATCAGTTTTATGGTTTTTAAGAAATTGCTGGATATCAGAATCACAAATCATGAAACTGTAATAAACTAGTAAATATGTGTACAGGCTGCTTGCTTTATTTTACATCAGTTTTATGGTTTTTAAGAAATTGCTGGATATCAGAATCACAAATCATGAAACTGTTTTAAGAAATGTACAGGCTGCTTGATTTTACATCAGTTTTATGGTTTTTAAGAAATTGCTGGATATCAGAATCACAAATCATGAAACTGTAATAAACTAGTAAATATGTGTACAGGCTGCTTGCTTTATTTTACATCAGTTTTATGGTTTTTAAGAAATTGCTGGATATCAGAATCACAAATCATGAAACTGTAATAAACTAGTAAATATGTGTACAGGCTGCTTGCTTTATTTTACATCAGTTTTATGGTTTTTAAGAAATTGCTGGATATCAGAATCACAAATCATGAAACTGTAATAAACTAGTAAATATGTGTACAGGCTGCTTGCTTTATTTTACATCAGTTTTATGGTTTTTAAGAAATTGCTGGATATCAGAATCACAAATCATGAAACTGTAATAAACTAGTAAATATGTGTACAGGCTGCTTGCTTTATTTTACATCAGTTTTATGGTTTTTAAGAAATTGCTGGATATCAGAATCACAAATCATGAAACTGTAATAAACTAGTAAATATGTGTACAGGCTGCTTGCTTTATTTTACATCAGTTTTATGGTTTTTAAGAAATTGCTGGATATCAGAATCACAAATCATGAAACTGTAATAAACTAGTAAATATGTGTACAGGCTGCTTGCTTTATTTTACATCAGTTTTATGGTTTTTAAGAAATTGCTGGATATCAGAATCACAAATCATGAAACTGTAATAAACTAGTAAATATGTGTACAGGCTGCTTGCTTTATTTTACATCAGTTTTATGGTTTTTAAGAAATTGCTGGATATCAGAATCACAAATCATGAAACTGTAATAAACTAGTAAATATGTGTACAGGCTGCTTGCTTTATTTTACATCAGTTTTATGGTTTTTAAGAAATTGCTGGATATCAGAATCACAAATCATGAAACTGTAATAAACTAGTAAATATGTGTACAGGCTGCTTGCTTTATTTTACATCAGTTTTATGGTTTTTAAGAAATTGCTGGATATCAGAATCACAAATCATGAAACTGTAATAAACTAGTAAATATGTGTACAGGCTGCTTGCTTTATTTTACATCAGTTTTATGGTTTTTAAGAAATTGCTGGATATCAGAATCACAAATCATGAAACTGTAATAAACTAGTAAATATGTGTACAGGCTGCTTGCTTTATTTTACATCAGTTTTATGGTTTTTAAGAAATTGCTGGATATCAGAATCACAAATCATGAAACTGTAATAAACTAGTAAATATGTGTACAGGCTGCTTGCTTTATTTTACATCAGTTTTATGGTTTTTAAGAAATTGCTGGATATCAGAATCACAAATCATGAAACTGTAATAAACTAGTAAATATGTGTACAGGCTGCTTGCTTTATTTTACATCAGTTTTATGGTTTTTAAGAAATTGCTGGATATCAGAATCACAAATCATGAAACTGTAATAAACTAGTAAATATGTGTACAGGCTGCTTGCTTTATTTTACATCAGTTTTATGGTTTTTAAGAAATTGCTGGATATCAGAATCACAAATCATGAAACTGTAATAAACTAGTAAATATGTGTACAGGCTGCTTGCTTTATTTTACATCAGTTTTATGGTTTTTAAGAAATTGCTGGATATCAGAATCACAAATCATGAAACTGTAATAAACTAGTAAATATGTGTACAGGCTGCTTGCTTTATTTTACATCAGTTTTATGGTTTTTAAGAAATTGCTGGATATCAGAATCACAAATCATGAAACTGTAATAAACTAGTAAATATGTGTACAGGCTGCTTGCTTTATTTTACATCAGTTTTATGGTTTTTAAGAAATTGCTGGATATCAGAATCACAAATCATGAAACTGTAATAAACTAGTAAATATGTGTACAGGCTGCTTGCTTTATTTTACATCAGTTTTATGGTTTTTAAGAAATTGCTGGATATCAGAATCACAAATCATGAAACTGTAATAAACTAGTAAATATGTGTACAGGCTGCTTGCTTTATTTTACATCAGTTTTATGGTTTTTAAGAAATTGCTGGATATCAGAATCACAAATCATGAAACTGTAATAAACTAGTAAATATGTGTACAGGCTGCTTGCTTTATTTTACATCAGTTTTATGGTTTTTAAGAAATTGCTGGATATCAGAATCACAAATCATGAAACTGTAATAAACTAGTAAATATGTGTACAGGCTGCTTGCTTTATTTTACATCAGTTTTATGGTTTTTAAGAAATTGCTGGATATCAGAATCACAAATCATGAAACTGTAATAAACTAGTAAATATGTGTACAGGCTGCTTGCTTTATTTTACATCAGTTTTATGGTTTTTAAGAAATTGCTGGATATCAGAATCACAAATCATGAAACTGTAATAAACTAGTAAATATGTGTACAGGCTGCTTGCTTTATTTTACATCAGTTTTATGGTTTTTAAGAAATTGCTGGATATCAGAATCACAAATCATGAAACTGTAATAAACTAGTAAATATGTGTACAGGCTGCTTGCTTTATTTTACATCAGTTTTATGGTTTTTAAGAAATTGCTGGATATCAGAATCACAAATCATGAAACTGTAATAAACTAGTAAATATGTGTACAGGCTGCTTGCTTTATTTTACATCAGTTTTATGGTTTTTAAGAAATTGCTGGATATCAGAATCACAAATCATGAAACTGTAATAAACTAGTAAATATGTGTACAGGCTGCTTGCTTTATTTTACATCAGTTTTATGGTTTTTAAGAAATTGCTGGATATCAGAATCACAAATCATGAAACTGTAATAAACTAGTAAATATGTGTACAGGCTGCTTGCTTTATTTTACATCAGTTTTATGGTTTTTAAGAAATTGCTGGATATCAGAATCACAAATCATGAAACTGTAATAAACTAGTAAATATGTGTACAGGCTGCTTGCTTTATTTTACATCAGTTTTATGGTTTTTAAGAAATTGCTGGATATCAGAATCACAAATCATGAAACTGTAATAAACTAGTAAATATGTGTACAGGCTGCTTGCTTTATTTTACATCAGTTTTATGGTTTTTAAGAAATTGCTGGATATCAGAATCACAAATCATGAAACTGTAATAAACTAGTAAATATGTGTACAGGCTGCTTGCTTTATTTTACATCAGTTTTATGGTTTTTAAGAAATTGCTGGATATCAGAATCACAAATCATGAAACTGTAATAAACTAGTAAATATGTGTACAGGCTGCTTGCTTTATTTTACATCAGTTTTATGGTTTTTAAGAAATTGCTGGATATCAGAATCACAAATCATGAAACTGTAATAAACTAGTAAATATGTGTACAGGCTGCTTGCTTTATTTTACATCAGTTTTATGGTTTTTAAGAAATTGCTGGATATCAGAATCACAAATCATGAAACTGTAATAAACTAGTAAATATGTGTACAGGCTGCCTGCTTTATTTTACATCAGTTTTATGGTTTTTAAGAAATTGCTGGATATCAGAATCACAAATCATGAAACTGTAATAAACTAGTAAATATGTGTACAGGCTGCTTGCTTTATTTTACATCAGTTTTATGGTTTTTAAGAAATTGCTGGATATCAGAATCACAAATCATGAAACTGTAATAAACTAGTAAATATGTGTACAGGCTGCTTGCTTTATTTTACATCAGTTTTATGGTTTTTAAGAAATTGCTGGATATCAGAATCACAAATCATGAAACTGTAATAAACTAGTAAATATGTGTACAGGCTGCTTGCTTTATTTTACATCAGTTTTATGGTTTTTAAGAAATTGCTGGATATCAGAATCACAAATCATGAAACTGTAATAAACTAGTAATAGTCAAGTTATAGTCTGTCCTACAAAAATGCTTTTTGTAAAATAATTTCAGTTTGATTTGATGTAAGAATTGAATGGATGTTTAACGACACCCCAGCACAAATAATACATCGGCTATTGGGTGTCATACAATGGTAATGAAAATAAATAAAGTGATGATCAAGATCAATATAAAAATTCAAGACTTAAACAAAAACAGTGTAAAGAACTGCAAAAACACAAATATCACAGAATTTTACGGATACTGAATTTTACTCCAAACTTCAATTTTGTGCTGTATTGGCCATTCTCAAAGAGAATGTTACACCCCTGCACCACAGTGAGGTTACAGCACATGCAGGGGTTGATGTAAGAAGAAAAGCAAAAGTGTTTTAAAAATAACCAAAAAAAACAACCCTATTTTTGTGTGCAATTTAGAAAACAATCTGTTCAGAAATTAATAACTAGTAGTAAATTTAATGTTATGAAAAAAGGCGATCCATGTGGGAAGGACTACACTATATTGGTTACCACTGTTCATGTTTTTCCTAACAGATTCTGCAGATTTTAAAATGATTTTGTTTACACCGAAGTTGTCTTTAGCTTAGAATATTGAACTCTTTCAGCGTAATTACATACAAAGAAAACAAAGACCATAAGCAATGGTAAATTTGGTGTAATAATTAAAAATTAAAGGTATAATAAGTATTGTTTAATGTTTACTGATGTTTTATCAGAGTGTGATTTTTTATTTTGGGGGAATTATATTGGCTGTACAGATATTATTAGTAAGTGTATTCACAGCATCAAACATGTATTGGGTACATCTGTTTTCTTCAGTAAAATCAAAAAGTAAAGTTTGTTTTATTTATCGACGCCACTAGAGCACATTGATTTTTTATCTTATCATCGGCTATTGGACATCAAATATATGGTCATTCTGATACTGTTTTTAGAGGAAACCAGCTGTTGCCACATAGGCTACTCTTTTACGACAGGCAGCAAGGGATCTTTTACTTGCACTTCCCACAGGCAGGATACCACAAACCATGGCCTTTGTTGCACTGGTCGGTTGCAAGTGGTTTACACCTACCCATTGAGCCTTGCGGAGCACTCACTCAGGGTTTGGAGTCGGTATCTGGATTAAAAATCCCATGCCTCGACTGGGATCCAAACCCAGTACCTACCAGCCTGTAGACCGATGGCCTAACCACGACGCCACTGAGGCCGGTCAGTAAAATCAAAAACTTTATAATTCAAATAGGAAAACACACATGCTTCAAAATATTTCATCCAAGTAAAACCCCCAAAAAACAACAAACAAACAAAAAAAACCCAATAATTTCAGAAATCATTTAATTTACTTTTAAAACAGAATTTTTTTTGATGTGGTTTTCATCACAAGCAACAGACTTGTTTTGTCTCACCTGGTGTTTGTGTTAAATTTCTTTACTGCCTGTTTCCCCATAAACAACCAAAGCATAATAAATAACACCGAATACCAGCCATAACCTAGTTCAGCTACATTGCTATTTTTATTAAAACAAAAAGCCTTCCAGCAGATAACGTGTGACACTGCGTCCCATCATCCGACTGTCAAAGGACAGTCTTCAAACGAATGCTGTGGATGTCACCTAGAAATGGTTGCTTGTTTTAGGGCCAGCTGCCCCATTAAGTGACCCTTGACAAAGCCGACCAGGGTCATTAATGGGGACAGTGTGTTCCAGGTGATTAATTCGTGCGTGACATCAGACAGTAATCATCTCAGTGGCTGGCTCACCTCCACCAGGCAGTTCGGGCGGGTTAGACCTCTGCTGTGGTCTCTCATTAATTCCAGTCTCTGTCAGGTGCTCTATGGCCCAGGCAGTATGCTATGAGACATTATCTTCTTACAGGCTGTTATCATCAACTTGTTCACAAATGTATGAAAATACACCTTGTTCTTGATATCCCTTTCCTCCCTCAAAAAAACATATATCAACTTTAAAAAACAAAATTTGTAAGGAATATTTTTTATTAATGTTTGTTGTTTGTTTGAAAAATATGGATTGACATTAACCCCTTCCTCTCACCCCTGCACCGTAGCATATGATTCATGGAAGCTTGTGGAAATGGAGATAATTTGTTAAAACTTCTTATCTATGTTTTTTTTTGATAGAATTGTTTTCATTCACAACTGACACTATAGTTACCGGTAACTGATTAGGTTTGAGATTAGTATGTTGACTTTCAACTTAGTATCAACTCTGAGCTGGAGTATGTTTATACAGAACGTATAAGGTCATTACACAAACATTTCTTCTTCTTCTTTTTTCACAATTTAAAACAAATCATTATCAGTATTTCCAGTTCAGGACAACGACCCAGATAAGTGAGGTGTTTAACCAGAATAGCATGTTTGAACCATAACTGGATATAAACATAAAAATAAATCAAAGTTTCCTGCATATTCTGCCCCTCAAAAGACATTTTTTTCAAATTAATCTTTTTACCAATTTATTTTATTTTGTACACATCCATGCCTCTGTGATTGTTTGTGGAGACCAGGATGTTGCAGCAGGTGTTCAGACACGTGAATGTTATCTTCTTACCTTTGATGATACACCTGGGCAATTAGACAATTCCACGGAGGAGAGACATAAAATTATTTCTTCTGATACAATAGGTCAATACTCAGGGCTAGCTCTGGGTGAACACAAAGTTTCGCTAAATTATCTATTAAACTTCAAAAATGGCAGAAAACCGGTTATTGTCTAATAAAATGTAGTAAAATTATTTTGCCAACTTAAAATAAAATGGATGGTACTGTTGAAAAAAAAAGTGAATGCTGGGGATTAATGGAGTGAAACTATTTTCCATATTGACCTTTCCATGGTTTGTTATAATTTATTATATTAAAATATCTGCAACAAATGGCTATAAGGACATACTAGTATTCAGAGCTTCTTCATTTAATCCTCATCATTTAAAGATGTGGACCCTGAAAACATAGACCACAAACTTAGATACTGAAAATATGGAAGTAGCGAGCATACAATATTAGCAAATTTAGTACAGCCATACAAAATGCTAATATTTCATGATACTAAATATAAATGACATACAAAAGACTGTTCTCATTTCATTTCATTTCAACTTATTTTGGTGCTTATAGCCAATTAAGGTTCAAGCATGCTGTCCTGGGCACACACATGTCAGCTATTTGGGCTGTCTGTCCAGGACAGTGAGTTGGTTGTTAGTTGGTGAGTGGTTAGTGAGAGAGAAGAGGGTGTAGTGGCCTTACCCACTGAGCCCTTAAGAACTCGCTCTGGGCTGGAGCCGGTACTGGGATGCAAACCCTGTACCTACCAGCCTGTAGTCCGATGGCTTAACCACAATGCCACTGAGGCCGGTTGACTGTTCCCAAAATCTTTTGTGCAATTGTTTTGTCAGTGATTAACTGATTACACACCAATGGGTACATGCTGATGATTAAGCTATAGCATATAAGTATAGCAAATGACATCAGTTAATTAGTATTCACAGTACTGCAGTCTTCTACTAAATTTAATTGTTTGCAGATACCTCAAAATATATCAGATGTACTCTTTCAGCCGACTTGAGCTTGATGTTTTAAATATCTGATAATGCTGACCTTGCTATGTTTTATATTGCTAATGTCACTTATTTAAATTTCGTTAAATTTTAAGATCAATAATATTGTATGATTTACAGTATATAATAACCATGGATAATTAATATTATGGCTGCCAAACGTTGATTATTTGTTCTGTATTAGAATTATGTTAAATGCTTTCTTTATTTCTGAATTTCATAGTATTGTTCATGTAAAAAAAAAATTCTGGTTATTTTCTATGAGTTGTTCTTTTTTCTTTGTTTCTGTTGTGATCTGTTGTGATCTTTGTGTTGAATTTCTCTTTTTGGTCATGAACTATACTGCCATGTTCAGTATTAATTAAGCCTGTTTTATTTCATTTCTTTACACAGTATATTCATTATTCCATAAGCTCTCGACACCCGACCTCACTCACATACAGCTGTTGCCAGCAATGTGAAATTAAAATTCCATCTTTTGTCGGAGAGAATGTAATGTGTTTATGTTGCGGCAGCCAGCGGCTTTATTGTCCACATTATGACAATGACTCCAATCTGCTGTGCTTTATGCTTGACCACTGATTCCAGGGTTAGCCTTGAAACAAAGCCTACCAGTGCTGCATCCACTGGCGTTTTCTGTGTTAATGTCTTTGTTATGGTTTTATTCTTCCATTTGTGAGGAATGCTGATAATTGTATGTTAATATGTTTGTTATGGTTTTATTCCTCCGTTTGTGAGGAATGCTGATAATTGTATGTTAATATGTTTGTTATGGTTTTATTCCTCCGTTTGTGAGGAATGCTGATAATTGTATGTTAATATGTTTGTTATGGTTTTATTCTTCCATTTATGAAGAATGCTGATAATTGCACAGGCGTAAGAAGGTGCCAGAAAGTGGGGGGTGGGGCACACACACACACACACACACACACACACACACACACACACACACACATATATATAAATACATGTATAAATATATAAAAAACATTCCTGCTGCTACAAAGTGGGGGGCATAAGCCACCCCTACTTCCTATACCAGTGAATTGTATGTTAATATGTTTGTTTTGTGTGGTATTTGTGGTACAACTTGTGTTAATATGTTTGTTATGGTTTTATTTTGTGTGGTATTTGTGGTACAACTTGTGTTAATGTTTGTTATGGTTTTGTTTTTGGATTAGTGTTGGATGGTGTTGTATTTAGTTTATTATTTACTTTAGTTCCCAGTATATTACCTTTTGACATGATTTCCAATTACTCTCTGCATCCATGCAACTATATATTCAGTGCTGCTTTTATGCAAACACCAGAACATTTCATACAATATTCAAATATACAAAAATACAGTTTCTCAAAGAGCATCTACAATTTAAATTTTTTCACTTGTGAAACTTGCATTTCTGGCAGAAAGTGTAACCTTGAACAGAATAAACGTTTCTAAACTCGCTGATTCAAATAGTAAGATGTTTGCTCTACCCTGCTGTCCAAACAATCTTTAAGCCATTCCTACTTTTCAGAATTCTCAACAGTAGACTTACGTATGACATGATTTTATTCTATTCTTCCCTGAGTCTGTTACCTGCAGTCTGTTCAAATAAATAACTTGGTATCTTCTGGTCCTGGCATTTCGACAGAGTTGCTTTTGGCTTTTATTTAATCTCATTGCTAAGTCCACAAAATGTCGGGTCTGATGACTCGCAGCTAGGCTAGAAGTGAAAAAATGTGGCACCGAGGGTATAAGTCTGGGGTGACAAAGAGCTGCATCTGTAGTGGAAGCCTTCTGCCTCAAGTGACTGACAAGCAGCCGTTTGTGGGTGCCCGTATTGTTATCCTTGAAAGCGTTGAGATTGAAACTGTCAATAGTTTACTGTTACCAGCAGAAGCTTCACGTGATCAACTTTCCGCCAGGTGACAAGGTCGTGCCGTGTTCCAGATCCTAGCTGGGTTTTCACATGCAAATTGGCCCCCATACGCATTGGATTAGGGGCTGTCAGAGTTGAATGTACCGACGTCGAAAAGAAACTTTACATATATAAATTTGAATAATTTGATAAATATTGTTGCTGATTGAAAAGAATCAAATTTGAAATCACCTTACAAACACTTAGCATGTATTACACAGTGCATTGTACATTATTTAGATGTTGAATTTCATGATACTTTCATATCCCACCATACTGGGGTTTTTTGGGTTTTTCGAATACAATTTCAAACCTTATAACATTTCTTTTGGATGTCAATATAGTTGCTTCATGAGGGTCTGGGTTATCAGAAGTATCAGAAACAACACAGAACTGATTAAATGATTAAAGACTTTTTTTTCATTTACACGCCCAACTATTGCATTCATTTTATCATAACCACCGCTCCCTCTCCACCCATCCCATGCCATATTTTTAGTTTAAAAAAATTATTTATCATACATTTATTGGGCACAAGCAATTTTTCCATATACACAACTTACTAGCAGACTTTTACATTGTTTTGGCAGCTTTTTGTCCATGTGTTATGTTAAACCCATACTTTGGAATAATTCAGTGATAGTAATTATTGTATCGACTCGGCAATTAACAAACATCCATCAAGCAGTATTTCCCGTAGGCATTCTGCAATTGATGTTTCTACATATCACAGTGGTGTATTACAGCAATTTTCAAAGAAATGTTTATATTATCCACTCTGAAGCAGTTGATTATTTAGTGTCTGATTGTTCTGTGTCTACCAATGTCAGTAATCATTACTTATTTATAGAGACAATGGTATTTTGTGGCAGTCTGCCAACAGCATACAGTTACTTGTGTGTTGTATTCTTCAATGTCCAGCTTACCTGTGATTTCACGTGTTGTCTTGTCAATCGGTCGGTCGGTAACGAATTTCTGTGGCTGATTCACTGCCCAATTGTCTGACACATCTACATAAAAACTTTGAAACTGTTTACTGTTTATCAGTGGCTTTTCTTAGATTTTGAAGAATAAATAATCATGCTAGATCAAGATAATATAATGTAGTATAGGTTAATGGTATATGGGTTGTTTTTGGGTTGTTGTTTTTTATGTTGATGAATATCTTCCTTTTTTTTTTTTTCAATCAGCTTCTTGGTAACAACACTAAATCCTTTACCTTCTGAATCTGATAATGATTGTTAAACTGTTTAATTTTTTCTAATAGATGTATGTTTAATTTTTTTGAAAACCCACAAAAACAACCCCACCCCCATAAAAAAAAAAAATCCAACCAAACTCCTCGACACACTAAAAAAATTGTAATTCTTGCAATTCTTTACAAAAATTCTTTAAAAAGATGAAATATCAGTATTTACCTTCTACTACAGGATTGTGCATTATAACACAATCCTATAAATATAAATACAAACAAAATGCTGATCTGAAAATCAGAAAAAAATATTTGGTAAAAATTCAATTTGTCATACTAGTAGGTTTCACTCCTAAACTGTGGTTTACAGAACTGCCAAATCCTTGTGTTTACAAACAAAGGTGACCTTTGACATTTTGTTCTGGTCAAAGGTTATCACCTAAGACTTGCCACGCCAACCGGCTGGGCACCCAGCTCCTGGTTGAGGAGAGGCTCGCAGGGTTTGTTTCTTTTGTTTGACACCACTCCAGATGATCACAAAGAGAACAGGGGTCAGATCTGAGTTGAGATTGTTTCCAGCAGGAGTCAGTTCGGAAATGGCGCACAAACTAAAAAACATTAAATCTTGAGGCGGTCAAACAAAGCATTGAAAAGAGCCAGTGTCGTAAAGAAAAAAAAAAAAAAAAAAAAACCTAGATTGTTAGAAGCATTTTTAATGTTAATATTATTAATGTTTTTTTATTTTTCACTATATTATATTTAGTAAATGTTTTGCAAAAACAAAGGAGGTTAAACAAAACATTGAAAAGTATACATTTTTGTAATGCGAAAAATTCTTTATTAAATGGCATAAAACTAAACTATTGCTTTCATAATTAATTTTTTCCTTTTTAGCATCATTGAATAATTCATTTTATTGCAACATGTCACAGAATGTTAATCAAAGCGAAAATAAATTGCATTTAATATTAACTAAAACCATTTCTTTTGAATTTTTAGCATTTTCTTCTGTGTGTCTATGTGTGGGGTTGTTGGTTTTTTTGGGTTTTTTTTTTTGTTGTTGTTTTTTTTTTTTTTTTTTTCTTTTTATATTTTGGCAGTTCTGTTTGAACGTATCGACTGATGACCATTTCATATTACATTTATAGAGCACTATCCAATCATGAAACCATGCCAATAATATTTGGATCAGAACAGAGAAAATATAGTCAGTAAATTACTAATGGCAACACCAAATATTGGTGGAATCTTCAGCGGTGGAATCTTCATCAGTAGAATTTTCATCGGTCACAAAGTCCGTGTTAGACAAATGTTTGAGAAAGTCACTAGCCCTCACAGAAGCTTTGGCTAGTACCCTATGTATTATAATAATACAGCTGATAATTACCACTAGCACAGACCAAATATTCATAAGCTGGAACCAAGGGCTAGTATATTTGTCGAACTCTGACCAAGTCGGACCCTAGCACCACCAGTGACCAAGTCAGACCCTAGCACCACCAGTGACCAAGTCAATCTCACACCCTAAAATATAATAATAAATGGCTCAATATCACTTACATGTATAAAAGCTTAATAGTGCAATAATCGTGTTAGCAAACTCAATTATTTCTTATCTTTTTTTTGCTTTCATTATAAATATTAATATATGAATATATTTATACCTGTATTCAAAGGCTGATTTTTTTTTAATGCACATTTTCTGTAACGTGATATTAGATATCTCTGATAATATGAACAAAATATACCTTGTGAGTTTGTACAAATAGATGCAGTGATTTGGTGGCACAGTTAACATGACTCGACACTGTGTGAGAAAGTGTGCTATTTGTAACTGAAATGGCCATCTCGAGTTGACAGGAAATCCCAGGTTGCTGGTAAAAAACGTGCAGATTGATCGGGCTTCAACGTGAGTTTTTTGTCGGCTCTAGCCGTCACATGTTCCTGGTGAACAGCCTTGACTTAAACTGGCAGTCCAGATCAACAATGGACAAAGATGGGAGATGATGGTGGGGTGGGGAAAGTCTCTTAGTTTTGGCTTTTGGCTTTTCAAAACTTGTTATTTTCATTGATTTATATGCTAATGTAATTAAGATTTAATACAAACTGAATTAAATTCAGTCATTATTTATTTAAAAAAAAAAGGTTAAACATCAACAAATGGTATATAAATCTGATTGACAAAACCATTACTGAATCAAAACCTTATTATAAACAGTTCTACAATCTACATGATGCAAAGATGTTATTGTAACTTTTCCATTTTTAATAATGCTTATGAATACTAAAGAATAAAAAAAAAATCTGTATTTTCGTCTTGTCATGATTATGTACAGTAATGTTTTGTTGTTTTTTTCATTTATTATTCCTGTGAATTCAGCTGTTTGCATTTGTCAGTGGGCAGAATTAACACTAGGTTTTTCCCTATAGTTTTAAAATACACTTTGCAGAACAATTTTTAGTACAAGCATGGATAAACAATTTATCATGCAACCATGCTTCTTATTGACCTGATAACCCCTACCTGATAATTTGAAGTATTATCATGTGACTAGGAAGTGTTATCATGTCACTAGGAAATGAGTTGTGCGCATGACAAATTTTCAGGTAGATAATTTTCTCATGTTTCAAACATCCATTTATAGCAATAATTGTTGAACTGCATAAATAAATATAACATTTACACTTCCTGTAACATCAAATTACCTCTTATTTTTCAATTCTCCATTATTCATTCCCATTTGGAACTAGCCAGCATTTTTAATTAAACATTTTGAAACAAAAACACAAGTAGATTCCTGCAAAGAATGTTTACATTGGGAACAGCGTCTGATGTGACAGTCACTAGCAGCCAGTGATGTAGATCTTCAGGTCAAACATAAACTTAAGTTTATTTTCACAGAAAAAGGTACAAACATTGTAATAAGACACAACAGACTTTCAAATATAATCAAAGTATTTTATTTAAAATTTGGAAACACATAACTTTTAGGCTGGTTATGCCATTCCCAAGATGCTTTTGGGCACCTTCTATTGTCCGACTTCCAGAAGTAGTTTCTACATGATAAAACTAATAGTTTCTATACTGCTTTTGACTGAAACATATTACAAAAATATAACTTGAAAGGGGTTGCATAATAAAAAAAATATCAAGTTACTACATTTTGATATTGTGATTATTTGGCTCGGTTCGATAACGGTATAACAGGCTCGCTAAAGGTCACCTGTTACACCGTTATCTAAACCTCTCCAAATAACCACGATATCAAAACATAGTAACCTGATATTCTATATTTATCAATTTAATTGTTGAATTTTTATATTGATGTTGATCATCACTTAAGTTTTCTGATGTAGAGGAAGTTGGTAGGATTATAGTATCATGAGAAAAACATTTCAACATACTATTCAGGACAAAACATTTGTAATAGGCCTAAGCATGCAAATCTCTAGACCGTAGTATTTTTTCACATATCCCCAAACGTTTTGCGATTACTATTCTATTATGATCATACTTATATAACAAGACAAGGCTTATTAATGTTGTTGTTTTTTAAATTATAATGAAATTACCAGTATGCACTGAAATGTGTTTTACGAGAAATTCTGATCGGAATGACAGAAACTCCAGAGAGTATCATATAAACCGGTTCTTGAAAAGTGTACATAAATATCAGGACTTCTGTATTGCAATACACCGGAAAACTGGTGATATTGCCAATCCCTATTTATTATCCTGGACAGAAGCTTTCGAATAATTAATTCAACAGTTCTGATATAAGCTTGTAGCGATCGCTGCAATCCTGTTTCATGATCCAATAAGCAGTTTCTCACACATTTGAGGTGATATATGAAGCAGATTTTAGAAAGGATTTATGTACCCATAATATTTCTTATTCAATTAGTTTCGAAGTCCATCATGATGAACAATTTCAAGGCCTGTATACCATGGAAGAAATTATTCATTAAATTGTTTATCCATAGAATAGAATAGAATAGATGTTTAACGACACCCCAGCATGAAAAATACATTGGCTATTGGGTGTCAAACTATGATAATTACAAAATCATTTCTAGAATTATCCAGCTACAGTAGGAATATGAGGGTTGGAAATACAAGAAAACATGGTTAGGTCTTGAAAGCTGCTTTTGTCAACAATGCTAGTCAGAAATCATTAGTAAATAAATCTGTGGGTATCACTCAGATACGCTGAGCTAGCATGGGAAGTTTAATTCCAAAAGGTTTTCTTTTTGTCACGAACACAAACTTCTAAACGCTATTTGCACAGCCAAGTCGCTGTGTGCTTTGTTTGTCTGCCAGTAGCCTGAACAGAAAGCAGCCTGTGGTAATTGGTGCAGGGACTAAGGCTTGGCGTTATGGCAGTTTGGCCAGGATGTCCAGATGGGTAACTGTATTTTGACTTGACCTGTTGGGTTTATTACAGACTGACCCTGGTAGACCTGCCTATGGCTCTGTTTGTCAACACAACACTGTATTATAGCCCATTTCAAAATAGGACACCTCTGAAGTTTACTCATGTAACAGCTTGATATAGTCCATTTCAAAATAGTGCATCTCATTAGTATAATGGTTTAATATAGGCATTTTCAAAAGAGTATACACATGAATCAACTAATGTTATACTTTATATAGCTCATTTCAAACTAGTACAACTCAAAACTTTACTAATATGATACTTTAATTTTGCACATTTCAAAATTCACTGTAGTATGAAACTCAAGCCTTAGCAATAATATGTGATAAGTGATAAAGACATTGTGATAAATTTATCTTGTATCACACATATGTACGATCTGGACTGGAACTTGTTAATGGGGAATTCCCGTTTTATTTGTACTGGAGTTAGCGCCTTTTTATTACTGATGTCATGTCTGATTTACAAATTACGTCACACCATATTTGAAACATCACACAAGATTGTTACAGAGGATAATTCATAACATTAAGTAAATCCATGAAAGGAGGATTGATTAATAGATTTAAGAAAGTATAGTTATGACGTTAAAGTAAAAACAGTTTTTTTTGTGTAAATGTTTTTAAAAGAATGTATGTCATAAATACAGAACTTCACATGCATTGTTTTTGCTTCCTATTTATTGCACTCGTTTATTTTAAGAATGCGTCGTTAAATAAAACATATCCTTCCTTCCTTCGTTTATTTTAAGCAAGAACATACCACATGACCACTATGCGGTCTCGTGGTATATATTCTTGTGCAAAATAAACTTGTGTAATAAATAGGAAGCGAAAAATACTTGTGTGAAGTTCTGTATATTTTACCAATATTTGACATTCCCAATTAACTTTTCTTTGTATGACAAATACAACTTGTTAACTGTTTAAACAGTCAAATGTTTTAGTTGATAATTTTGTTGTTATTACATCATTGGTGTTTGTTTCAAATAGTAAATAATAATAATTTTGTTTATTTCAAATAGTAGGTTATCTGTTTTGATAAACATTTGATATTAGTATTGTGTGTTTCAAATAATAAGTCACTTGAGATAAGCATATCTGATACCATTATAGTTTGTTTCAAATAATAAGTAACTTCTTTTAATAATCATCTATCATTGTTTCAATTAGTAAATAAATTACAAAGTAATAAAAACAAAAATCAAGTACATGTGTATATATAATTTCACATGAACATGTTTGATATTATGATTGTTTAGTTTCATACAGTATGTGCTTGTTTAACTGAACATTATTACTTGTAGTAATTATAATTAGTTTTTAAAGATATAACCATAAAACCTGTTTTAGTTGAATATAGAAACACTTGGCAAGCACACACACGGCTTTATAGTGTCACTATTTTGGGCACAACAGGTTTTGTGTCTGTTCTGAGCACACAATGGTCTTTATAGTACTGTGATATTAATAATAGCTGGTAAAGAATTGTACATATTCAGAAATGTATTTCAAGTTATTTTAATCTAATGACAGATTAACATTACATTGATTTTGAGGTGAAATGTTTTGAAGTCAGCATGACTGTACTAAACTGGGGCTTGCTAAATTTGGGCTTGCTTATATTTGGCATATTCATTTTGGTCACAGCCTTTGTCGCCGCCGACACGTTTTGATGGACTATTCCATGACACACTGTGGCACAATCTCTGTGTCAGAGCTTATGTCCAGGTAGACATAACGTAGCCGTAAGTGAATTGGTCACATTGAAAGAGTATTCAGTTCTATTCTTGATTAAATATTTGATTTATTATATTTCCTTATGTAGCTCATTTACAAATTCAAATTGTCATTGTGACACAAAACACTGAATATAAATGATCGTCAAAACAAAACAAACATATGGTGTAATTTATACCATCTACGGTACAACAGCAATTTGCTAGTTGACAGTATAAATGTTTAATATTCTAAGATCTTTAATTTAAACTTTTGATTAAGGCATTTCATTATTAGATTATATATAGCACATAAACAAATAACTAGATTAAAGGAAATGTCAAATACAATGTACTTGTAAAATATTGGTATCGGAGCATTGCTCATTTGTGCTCTTTTGTGATTCACAATATAAAGATTGTTTACGAATATGCTGAGTAAGTTTTGTAATACTGTGGGTTCAAGAGGTACTGTGATGTAAATCCAGCATTTAACAGCCTTAAACCGTGTGAGTCAGACACTGGGCCACTGAGGCGGCAGTTTGACTGGTTTAAGTCTAGTCACTTCAAAAACAATAAATTGTTGGCTATGGTCAGTTTCAGAATTGTACAGCAATACTGGTGACTTGTTTTGGTTGAATTTAGTCTTGATTACTTCATAGGCCTAGAGGTGGGGTGTTTAGGGTATAGACATAGGCTACTGTTGATAATGTATAGAAGATAATAAATATACAAAAATAGAGATATTTGATCTACCAAAAACAGTCTAGTGTATCACAATCATCTGTGGATAGGATTTCTGTATGTGAAATGTGGATTTACTGTTTATTATAGTTCAAAATTAATACTCTATCATATATGGTCATGTGAGACAGAAAAAGTACACCCAAGGTGGTGGAAATTTCGACCCAAGATGAGGCTTGCCAAGTCCCAGGGTCGAAATTTCCACCACCTCGGGTGTACTTTTTCTATCTTTTTCTCCCATCCATTTGATAACTAAACCATTATTGTACACAAATAAAGATGACTGAAAAAGTAACTTCTTTATTTGACTGTTTTACTGCACTATTATATTTTTCGCGTCTGTTTCATGTGTTAAGTATAATTTAACACTACAAATTAACAAGATAGCTTTCATAATGAAGGTTTTAATAACAAAATATCGATCTCAACCTAACCAACTCGCATCGATATGACGTCATATATTACCAATGCCATAATACTCCCCATGTTAAATTCAGTGAGTCATAGCCCATGCAAGACCGATTTATTCCGCATGGACTGGCGTCATGGAATGGGTCTGTCTTGCATGGCTAGGGATGGGAGAAATAGAGTTATTACTGCTCTGGATGTAGTCTTTGTCTTTACTGATTTTGAAGTTAGGCTACAATCTCAAATATAGTTTTATCATTTCAACATCATTCTTTGATTGATAATGGCTACTATGTTCAATCTACATTACATTAACATATTGGTAACAGTTATGAAATAGTAATGGAAGCCATGGAGTAGGAAATTTGTAATGTTTTTAGATTTTGAGTGTTTTAACAAAAATGGCAACAAGATTTCTATATTGCATCAAGGCATTTAGAAAATATAAACTAATATCTTCAACTCCACACAGTTTTTTAATTATACCCACATCCATTCCAGGTTCGGGAATGACCCCATGACTTGGTCCAGTCTTACCATTGATAGAAAACACACACAAGTTCATATTAAACTGTACATAGCTATATTTGGTATATTAGTAATAATAAACAGTGTAATTTGATAGGGAGACAATATTGCTGCTTTAATGAGTGAGTAACTCAAATGTAGTTGACGGTCGGATGACAAAGATCTTTCATCCAGTTCATCTTCTAATTGAGACTCTGGAGATTACTTGTCTCATACCTGACTGTATTGGTAACCACCGTTCTGTTTGTACACATCGATTTGAAGATCAATAGACAAGAATAATTACTATTATTAGATTTGTTTGTTGAAAGATTTATAAATCACCATTGTAATGCCAACAACACTATAGACCCAACTGACAAGAGTTTGGTATACTTATTTCGGAAAGAACAATATGTTTTACTCTATTCTTTGTGCAGAATTCTTTTATATCATAGGCCTACTGCTACAGTGAAGTTGATTTGGATTCAAAATACTTATGTCGAAAAGAACATGTATTACTTTATTTTCTGTGGAATTTGTTTTTAATTGTGCCACCACTAACAACACTCATCCATCTGATGCACATTTAAACAACTTAGTTTTAAACCGACAATATGTTTTACTTTATTTTCTGTGGAATTTGTTTTTAATTGTGCCACCACTAACAACACTCATCCATCTGATGCACATTTAAACAACTTAGTTTTAAACCGACAATATGTTTTACTTTATTTTCTGTGGAATTTGTTTTTAATTGTGCCACCACTAACAACACTCATCCATCTGATGCACATTTAAACAACTTAGTTTTAAACCGACAATATGTTTTACTTTATTTTCCATGCACAATTTTTATATTATTTTTTTATTTATTGTTCAGCCAACATACTGATCTTTTACAGGTTCAAAATACTCATTTTGGAAAGGACAATATGTTTTACATTTATTTTCAATGTAGAATTGTTTTATTATATATATTTTTTATAGTTCTGCCAACATTGCTGATCTGTCTGATGCAGGTTCAAAATACTCATTTTGGAAAGGACAATATATTGTACTTTATTCTCTATGCAGAATTATATTTTTATTGTGCTACAGATGAATGCCTGGTGGGTGAAAACTCTTAAATGTTGTGAATAAATATACATGTGGACATTAAATTTCTATTTTGGTGGCCGTTGGCACATAATCAGGTGATAAATCAGCCTGCCAGAGGGGCACTTGTATTTATGGCTTTCATGCATCATATAAAGGCCTGGCAGACAGCGCCCCCTTCAGGCAGATTACCTCAGTGATCTGTCATACACATCATAATTAGCTGTCAGTCGGGTTTTTGCTGTGGGCCGGTTGCCAGGTCCAGGAAACAAAAGCTTAGAGACCTGTCGAAAGTTTTTTGTTGACAGTCTAATGGCAGTGTTTTTGTGAGTCGTGCCTGCCAGTCAACACAAAAACAGTTCCACGACTCACTGATGAATGGCGGTGCAGTTGGGCAGGGCTTGGAGTTCATGTGGGTCTTCAGTGTCACTTCAGAGCAGGTTTTAGTGGGGTGTTTTTTATATATGAGTCAAAAGTGCATTTCCTTTTACCCAAAATATTATTGTAAAATACAATAAAACCTTTCAAAAGCAGACCCTCTGTAAACTGGAATTCCATGAAAACCAGACCCTCTGTAAACTGGAATTCCATGAAAACCAGACCCTCTGTAAACTGGAATTCCATGAAAAGCAGATTTTGTCTATTTGGTTCAGTTGGTGTCTGGTTTCACTGTTCATTGACAGAAAACAATGGGTTCTAATGAATTCTGTGACAAAGTTCTGTTCATTCAGTGTTTTTGGCAATTATAACGTAACCTGCTATAGTGTTAAATTTCAGCCCTAGCATCAGTACTAAAATCTACTCAAACTACTGTTTGAGTTTACATATATTTTTAAACTTATAATCAAATTGCTGAATTCAGAGAAGACAGGATATTAAATTGGCAAAATACTGTTATCTTGGAATGGATGAATAAATGAAAGAATAAATGTTTAACAACATCCAAGCATGAAAAATACATTGACTATTGGATGTCTTGAAAACTAAACTAAATGTATCAGTGAAGTGATAATCAAAATCAACATAAAACTTCAAGAGTTAAATTAAAAATCAATGTAAAGAGCTGTGTCAAAAATACAAATATTACAGGTAGGTAAAATTAAAGTTTTGAATAAAATTCAATATCTCGTAAGATTTACCAATCTAGTAAAAGTATTACATATATTCTGTTCATGTCAGAAAGACGTGGAACTTCATTGTTTACTTGTACTGCTATTGTTCTGGGTGTGGTGATACAAATCCCTGCACCAACACACTTTTATTTACCAGGGTCATACAGTAAATATTGCACTGTGTAACACTAAGCATCTATACACACGCGACTTCTTGTCAAGACCGCCCTGTATAATAAGTTGTATTGCCTTGTCATACAGTCTTTGAAGTCGAGTGTCATCATAGAAGATGATGGTGTCTCGCATGTTCCAGGAGAACACTGCGTTTCCGTCTCATTGCCATTGTCCACGGTGTGCACAGTGTAGATCGGAAGTGTGAATCGTTGTTGACCATAGGTGGTTCAGTCTTCACTGCAGACCTCACAGGAGGGGTGATGCAGCATATGTAACAACAAGAGATGCAGTGCAACCAGCATAATGTGTTCTCAGTGACACAAGATGAAGTATTTACCGTGTTTGTTCAAAGCAAACTGTTAGAAAGTACACCCATCGTATACACCTGAGCACTGTCTCGCACATTTTCAACTTAAGATGAGATGTCATTAATATAAAGATTCAGTGCTTGTGTCCTTGGATGTCGGCCATTAATTGAAATGAATTAAATTAAATTGGTCATATTTTGTTTATTTTCTTTGATGGTTGTAAAGTCAGCAGTTTGGTTGGGTGTAAGTAGTAAGACCGATACAATATGAAGTACTGTTAGTTGAGTGTATGTAGTAAGACTGATACAGTATGAAGTACTGGTAGTTGAATGTTTGTAGTAAGACTGATACAATATGAAGTACTGGTAGTTGGATGTATGTAGTAAGACTGATACAATATGAAGTACTGGTAGTTGAGTGTATGTAGTAAGACTGATACAATATGAAGTACTGGTAGTTGAATGTTTGTAGTAAGACTGATACAATATGAAGTACTGGTAGTTGGGTGTATGTAGTAAGACTGATACAATATGAAGTACTGGTAGTTGAGTGTAAGTAGTAAGACTGATACAATATGAAGTACTGGTAGTTGGGTGTAAGTAGTAAGACTGATACAATATGAAGTACCGGTAGTTGAGTGTATGTAGTAAGACTGATACAATATGAAGTACCGGTAGTTGAGTGTTTGTAGTAAGACTGATACAATATGAAGTACTGGTAGTTGGGTGTATGTAGTAAGACTGATACAATATGAAGTACTGGTAGTTGGGTGTTTGTAGTAAGACTGATACAATATGAAGTACTGGTAGTTGGGTGTATGTAGTAAGACTGATACAATATGAAGTACTGGTAGTTGAGTGTATGTAGCAAGACTGATACAATATGAAGTACTGGTAGTTGAGTGTTTGTAGCAAGACTGATACAATATGAAGTACTGGTAGTTGGGTGTATGTAGCAAGACTGATACAATATGAAGTACTGGTAGTTGGGTGTATGTAGCAAGACTGATACAATATGAAGTACTGGTAGTTGAATGTTTGTAGCAAGACTGATACAATATGAAGTACTGGTAGTTGACTGTTTGTAGCAAGACTGATACAATATGAAGTACTGGTAGTTGAGTGTATGTAGTAAGACTGATACAATATGAAGTACTGGTAGTTGAGTGTATGTAGTAAGACTGATACAATATGAAGTACTGGTAGTTTGTATGTAGTAAGACTGATACAATATGAAGTACTGGTAGTTGAATGTTTGTAGTAAGACTGATACAATATGAAGTACTGGTAGTTGAGTGTATGTAGTAAGACTGATACAATATGAAGTACTGGTAGTTGAGTGTATGTTTTAAGACTGATACAATATGAAGTACTGGTAGTTGAATGTTTGTAGTAAGACTGATACAATATGAAGTACTGGTAGTTGAGTGTTTGTAGTAAGACTCATACAATATGAAGTACTGGTAGTTGAGTGTATGTAGTAAGACTGATACAATAAGAAGTACTGGTAGTTGGGTGTATGTAGTAATACTGATACAATATGAAGTACTGGTAGTTGAGTGTTTGTAGTAAGACTGATACAATATGAAGTACTGGTAGTTGAGTGTATGTAGTAAGACTGATACAATATGAAGTACTGGTAGTTGGGTGTAAGTAGTAAGACTGATACAATATGAAGTACTGGTAGTTGAATGTTTGTAGTAAGACTGATACAATATGAAGTACTGGTAGTTGGGTGTATGTAGTAAGACTGATACAATATGAAGTACTGGTAGTTGGGTGTATGTAGTAAGACTGATACAATATGAAGTACTGGTAGTTGGGTGTATGTAGTAAGACTGATACAATATGAAGTACTGGTAGTTGGGTGTATGTAGTAAGACTGATACAATATGAAGTACTGGTAGTTGAATGTTTGTAGTAAGACTGATACAATATGAAGTACTGGTAGTTGAGTGTATGTAGTAAGACTGATACAATATGAAGTACTGGTAGTTGAATGTTTGTAGTAAGACTGTTTGTTGGAATTGTTATTAACATGTTAGCATTTGATACATTACCAGTACATTAATTGCAATGCCTGATGCTGTTTGTTGTCATCTGTTTATTTTATTTCAGTAATGAAATGATAGTGTTACAGAATCTTAATTGCTCCAAATACTGTCATACACGACCTGACACTTGGACTCTTAAAAATAAACAACTGCCATCGTTATTACATATTTGAGATTCCAGTCATCACATCTGTCTTTCAGGTGGAATATATTAACGTCATACTTTTATGACTGCTGACTATCAGTGTCAAAAAAAAGAAAAGAAAAAAGTTTAATTTCTTTGTTTTTTAATCTCATCTGTACTCTGTTTTTTGCAAACACATTTATTCACTGTAAATAGAGATGAGTCTAAGACAAATGCTGAGATGTTGAAAAGGATGTTGTATATAAACAGGATAAGATATACTTTTCATCATAGTTACAGCCAAAGTGATAAATGAGCGTCTTCTAAACGACAAGCTCTCTCTGACCAGGAAAGGAAATACCCTTGAAGGAAGAAAACAAATGTGCTTTCCTAAATGAGGCCAAGGGCGGGATGTAACCCAGTGGTAAAAGCATCTGCCTGATGCACGCTCAGTTTGGGATCGATCCCCATTGGTGGGCCCATTGGGCTATTTCTTGTCCGAGCCAGTGAACCACGACTGGTATATCAAAGGCCTTGGTATGTACTATCCTGTTTGTGGGATAATGCATATAAAAGATCCCTTTCTACTAATGGAAAAATATAGCGGGTTTCCTCTCTGAGATGATATGTCAAAATGACCAAAAGTTTGACACCCAATTGCCGATGATGAATAAATCAATGTGCTCTAGTGATGTCATTAAACAAACTCTACTTTAAATGAGGCCATATTTGGTCTTTGTGGTATTCATAACTGTTGACATGTGCTTACCTCGTCACTCTATAGGTATTTCTCACTATGGTTACTTTAACTTGGATATTTGTTTACCAGTTTACACTAAAAGAAGGATGTTTACTTTTGTTTTTAAACTAGGCTATTTGCTAATGTTTACTGTTGGTAATATAATTTAAAGGGACTGTGGTGAGTTAGCAGCTGTTGCAAGATGCTTCCATATCTAACAGACTTTTTTTGGTAAAATGATATACTCAATACATTTTTTTATTGAGAATACCAGTCATTTTTCATTTTATTTCAAACTATATATTTTTTCGTACATACATGATTATTAGAAGGTAAAATCTGGTTTGTGCTACTACAAACATTAGGACGTCCACAAACACTGTCTACATGGATACTAATATTCTAAAAAGGAAAATATCTTTAATATGTAATGTTAGTTATGAAAAAGGATCTGTTGTAAATACAGTGAAACCTGTCTGAAGCGGATCATGTTGGCAAAAAGGATCTGTTGTAAATACAGTGAAACCTGTCTGAAGCGGATCATGTTGGCAAAAAGGATCTGTTGTAAATACAGTGAAACCTGTCTGAAGCGGATCATGAAACCTGTCTGAAGCGGATCATGTTGGCAACAAGGATCTGTTGTAAATACAGTGAAACCTGTCTGAAGCGGATCATGTTGGCAACAAGGATCTGTTGTAAATACAGTGAAACCTGTCTGAAGCGGATCATGTTGGCAACAAGGATCTGTTGTAAATACAGTGAAACCTGTCTGAAGCGGATCATGTTGGCAAAAAGGATCTGTTGTAAATACATTGAAACCTGTCTGAAGCAGATCATGTTGGCAACACAATATTTATCTCATCCAGTGTTTAGAGGGTCATGTTTTAGAATTGATCAAATTTGGGACCATGAAACTTAGCTGGTTTTGACAGGATTCTGGTTTGTTCAGGATCCGGTTTTCACAGGTTTCACTGTATGTTACAATGGCAGCAAACTCAGGATAGACCCTTTAAAGCTGAATGGCTGTGTGAACTGTGGAATAAACCAGCCTGGTAATAAGACTGTGACTCCGTGGTACTGACAAGAAACATCATGATGACACTGGAAACCTTGAGATGTGCTCCGGGTTAATGTCATCATTGTCGTTTTTGTTGACGTGCAGTGCAGCAGGGCTCTTTAGACATCCATCTGATGGAGGGGGGGGTCTGTGGTGTGGGGGAGGGCGATGGGATTTCTGATAATTACGACACATGACTCAGATGACTCAGACGCAGGCAGGCGCTGCACTCATCAATACATCACTGCTGGAATCAATACAACACTGTTCAGTGTCGAGGTGCATCTTCAGCTTCTGGTGATGACTCAGGAAATTACTTCATTTAATCACAGTTTCAAGATTGATTCTTTTTCTTCTGTTAAAAGTTTGTATCGGTCTACACGAGTGTACAAACTACACACATAGGGTGATGGTGGATTAATGTTCACCTATGCTTTTAAAATGAAAACAAATGTCAAAGAAATTGTTCCTTGTAATATCCTGGGTTTAAACTGAGATTTGCCAAATTGCTAAATGTGATTTAAAGTTGAATTTGGCAAAGATATTTCATTACCAAAAAACTAATTTAAAAAGTGTGTGTCATTTGTAGGTGAATAGCTATTTTTTTAAATAATTCTCTTCAGGTAAATGTTACTTGAATTTGGCTACAGATTTTCTATGAATTTTTGGCATCCAGCTAAAACCCTATACATGTATATCAGTATTTTTAAATGTACTGTTGGTGTTACACTTTTACAAGGGAGATGGGGCAAGCAAAAAACAACAACCCAACAAACATCAATTATGTTTTGTATACTTCTGAAATATTGACACTTGTGAATGGCCTTTAATAAAGCATGTATTGGTATAGCATAATACATACCTTAGAAAATTGTTAACAGTGTTGGTATATAAGGGAAAAAGGTTTGTTTAGTAATACCTCACATATTTTAAACTATACTTTGATGTATTGACATAAAGATTGGTTATTGCAACTCTAGATGTGTGATGGAAGACCACCATTGTGACACATTTGGCAGTTCACCATATGGACTGCTGTTGACTAAATTAAGAAGTATGTATAATGAGCCTTGCTTTGGTTGGCACTATTTTTGTGGTCCATTTTAACCTCTGTGTCATTAAATCTGGGTAACATCACTCGAATCGTAACACAGGTATGATATTGTTCACATGTATTTGTCTTCGTTGTCAAGACGAGAGAGGGATGTAGCCCAGTGGTAAAACACTCACTTCATGTGCAGTCAGTTTAGGATCGATCCTTGTTAGTGAGCTGTTTCACATTCTAGCCAGTGCATCACAACTGGTATAGCAAAGGCTGTGGTATGTGTTATCCTGTCTGTGGGATGGTACATACTAGTATGAAAAAATGTGTGTTTCCTCTCTAAGATTACATGTCACAATTACCATATGTTTGACATCCAATAGCCGATGATTAATAAAATCAATGTGCTCTAGTGGTGTCGTAAAACAAAACAAATTTTGAAGAATATGTAGAGTGTAGTTATCTAGGAGCTGTTTTACAACTGATCACATGCGATAAGCACCACATTTTGTAACTGCCTGTTACCCAGAAAATAAATAAAGAATAACTAGTTAATGATGTAGAATATCGTCATATTATTCTGTGAAGTTAAGAATGGGAAATTCCACAAGGCTTGCCAAGTGGAATTTGTCATTTGACCTGAACAGGATAAAGCTGATATTCTCTGTCATTAACTACAAAAATGTATGGTAGTTTTTTTTGTTTTTTTTATCCTGCAATCTATCAAACATTAAGGGGGAAAACAATTATTTCTGTTATTTTACCTACATTGTATGATGACCTAGAAGTCAAATGAACAATTTTGTTATGTATCTAGGCATGTATATGTTGATGACTTTGCTTCAATCGGTCATCAGTATAATCATCAGTACCAGTATAATCATCTTTCAAATTTTTTAAAAACACTTGTGTAACTAAAGGTGATTTTCCGTTGGTTTACAGTGTTCTGACATCGCAGTAGTAGCAGGACTCTGATTGTTTTGTATTTCTTGTTCCAGCCAGTGCACAACGACTGCTATATCAAAGGTCGTGGCATTTGTTATCCTGTCTGTGGGATGTTACATACTGTAAACCGTGAAAAAAATGCGTGCACTATTTTCCAGTTTAAAGTGTGCATAAAGTAACTTGTTTTGTTTTGAAATATTTTATTGAGAATAAAATTCACAAAAAGATTCACTCAACAGGCAACTATACACGAGCTCTCCTTGATGGCGACTAATCGTTAATTGTTTTATGTAACTTCAATCGATGGTGACTAATCGTTTATTGTTTTATCTACCAAAGGGTGTTAACAGTTAACAACTGAAGCTGTGAGTTGTGATTCTAATACAGGTGAGGTGGGTAGGGCCTAATCCCCTCTATAGACTGTACCAGGCACAATTTCTTGATGTAGGATAACAGAATATTGATTTACACACAGTAACTTTATAACAATTACAGTGAGCTGTCTTTATCCACTTTTTTTTTTAGCTGTCAACGGTCGTTTGCGAAATTTGCACGTCGCGAACATGCGCTAAGGTATACATTCGCGAAAAAACCACAATATTAATACGGTTTACAGTATAAAAGATCCCTTGTTGCTAATTGAAAAGAGTAGCCCATGAAATGGCGGCAGCAGGTTTTTTCCCTCAATATCTGTGTGGTCCTTAACCATATGTCCGATGCCATATAACCGTAAATAAAATGTGATGAGTGCGTCGTTAAATAAAACATTTCCTTCTTGATTGTTTGGTTATGTTTTTTTTCAGGTCATCGACATGTTTTGAACACGATTAGAAATTTGTTATTCAGAATTAAAAGCTCATCTTTCTTTGTGAGGTGACCTCCCACATAGACCATCAACAACAACATCATTTGTAAATGGTTGAAATCGTCCATTGACCGATAGTCAAGACATCTAGTTGATGGTTCAGTTTTAGTGATGGAAAACTTGCAGGATGCTAGATGAAAATTGTCCTCATTCTAGTTCAAGAAGTATGTACAAACAGTCAAAAGAACATCAGCTGATTCTGTGACTTTCTAAAGGAAAATTGTTTTTTATATAAAACAATCAACAAAACTCTTTCCCATAACGTTTAATGCTAAATATGGTATTCATTACCACTCACTGTCAGTGTCTTGCTAAAGTATAAAGAATTCTGACCAACAATTCACCCTTGAAAGGACTTCCTACACAAATACATGTATCTAAATAAAACCAAGAGTCTTTAAAAAAAAAGACTGGTATGCTTCAGGTTTAGAAAAGTTATCCGTTTTTCATGTTTTTCTGGTGTGGGGGTGGGAAGAGATAGTTTTAGACTTCTGTATGTTGATCCAACTGAAAAAGAAAACAAACTTGTTGAGAACTTTTACGTTAATACATTCTAGTTACATTATTTCTGAAGGAGGCTACATGTCGAAAGTTGATTTATGGTCGACTGTGGAGCATACATCTGTTAATTAGCAGTATAGATGGTGAAAAGAAAAACAATAACAAATGTTTTAAAGTCTCTATATGTGGCAACCTGTGATCAGCAGCCACCTGTCTTAAGCAGTCACTTTTTCAACTTGTATGTCCGATGCCATATAACCGTAAATAAAATGTGTTGAGTGCGTCGTTAAATAAAACATTTCCTTCTTGATTGTTTGGTTATGTTTTTCTTCAGGTCATCGACATGTTTTGAACACGATTAGAAATTTGTTATTCAGAATTAAAAGCTCATCCTTCTTTGTGAGGTGACCTCCCACATAGACCATCAACAACAACATCATTTGTAAATGGTTGAAATCGTCCATTGACCGATAGTCAAGACATCTAGTTGATGGTTCAGTTTTAGTGATGGAAAACTTGCAGGATGCTAGATAAAAATTGTCCTCATTCTAGTTCAAGAAGTATGTACAAACAGTCAAAAGAACATCAGCTGATTCTGTGACTTTCTAAAGGAAAATTGTTTTTTATATAAACAATCAACAAAACTCTTTCCCATAACGTTTAATGCTAAATATGGTATTCATTACCACTCACTGTCAGTGTCTTGCTAAAGTATAAAGAATTCTTACCAACAATTCACCCTTGAAAGGACTTCCTACACAAATACATGTATCTAAATAAAACCAAGAGTCTTTAAAAAAAAGACTGGTATGCTTCAGGTTTAGAAAAGTTATCCGTTTTTCATGTTTTTCTGGTGTAGGAAGAGATAGTTTTAGACTTCTGTATGTTGATCCAACTGAAAAAGAAAACAAACTTGTTGAGAACTTTTAAGTTAATACATTCTAGTTACATTATTTCTGAAGGAGGCTACATGTCGAAAGTTGATTTATGGTCGACTGTGGAGCATACATCTGTTAATTAGTAGTACAGATGGTGAAAAGTAAAACAATAACAAATGTTTTAAAGTCTCTATATGTGGCAACCTGTGATCAGCAGCCACCTGTCTTAAGCAGTCACTTTTTCTACTTATTTGTGTGACCGCTTAAGACAGGTTTGACTGTACTTGAGTATTTTTTGTTTTCCCTGTTGATGCTGTCAACAGAATCTTAAAACGAGTGCAAGTCACCGAGGTCTGAAATGATAAAGATATTTTCAGTAATAACTGGCTATTCTCAGAGATGCCTTGGGCTGTAAATTGGAGATTATTATTCTAAATGTTAAAGGTCTCCCCTTTATAAGGGGGTGTTCTAACCTGGAAATCTGCCAACTATTGAAACTTTCTGTGTGTGGGAGTTTTGAGTGGGACTATTCTATTTAAATATTACACAAGATAATTCTATGACTATTCAGTGGGGAGGGGGCTTTCTATTTGTATTGCAGTCTGCCCACTGGAGAGGGGGGTCTTTCAGTATGTCTAGATTGATGGGGTTTTTCTAATGTGTGGGAGTAAACTATAATATTGATCTGGTTCTGAATTCTCCTGAACTAACTTACTGATATGTGAGACTGAGATAAGTGAAGGGTTTTCCATCTTGACAGACGTCATGCTTGATGAGCCGTCTTCAGACACTGGAATTACTGGACCTGATGGTCAGACATGGTGATGGATGGATGGACAAAAATGTGTGAATGATGATATAATGGTTGTAAATTTGTCTTATGTTAGGAATGAGAAATGTGGAACAGTTGTCTGCAGTAGCATTTGAATGGAAAGTATTGTGTTAATATTTATGTAATATTTGTTAAGGTTTCTTATTTTAAATAGTGTCAGATGTACTTTTCATGCTGTGGTGTCATTAACTTTAACTTTTGGTCATTTCTTCTAATAACATATAGTAATTGTGATACAGAAAATAAAACCAATTGTCACCACATAGGTTAGTTTTCCTAGTCAGCAAAAATGAAGAAGGATATACTGATATACATTTAGGTGACATACTGGTATGATATGAAGTTCATTTTGTGGTTTCAAGGACGGGCTTAGCTTGGGATTTCCGGTGGTACGCAGACTTTTTCGATGATGGAAAAAAAACGCATACACATACACGCATGCACGCATTTACATCATGTTTTAATTAAACAAATATTTGTATCTCAGGTGGTACGCAGCTGCGTACCTGTGTATATGGGAGCTAGGCCCCTAAAGGACATGCTGTGATGGCCATTGTACAAGACAGAACCCAACACAGGTGGTGTGCAGCTATGCACCTGTGTATATGGAAGCTAGGCCCCTAAAGGACATGCTGTGATGGCCATTGTACAAGACAGAACCCAACACAGGTGGTGTGCAGCTATGCACCTGTGTATATGGAAGCTAGGCCCCTAAAGGACATGCTGTGATGGCCATTGTACAAGACAGAACCCAACACAGGTGGTGTGCAGCTATGCACCTGTGTATATGGAAGCCAGGCCCCTAAAGGACATGCTGTGATGGCCATTGTACAAGACAGAACCCAACACAGGTGGTGTGCAGCTATGCACCTGTGTATATGGAAGCCAGGCCCCTAAAGGACATGCTGTGATGGCCATTGTACAAGACAGAACCCAACACAGGTGGTGTGCAGCTATGCACCTGTGTATATGGAAGCTAGGCCCCTAAAGGACATGCTGTGATGGCCATTGTACAAGACAGAACCCAACACAGGTGGTGTGCAGCTATGCACCTGTGTATATGGAAGCTAGGCCCCTAAAGGACATGCTGTGATGGCCATTGTACAAGACAGAACCCAACACAGGTGGTGTGCAGCTATGCACCTGTGTATATGGAAGCTAGGCCCCTAAAGGACATGCTGTGATGGCCATTGTACAAGACAGAACCCAACACAGGTGGTGTGCAGCTATGCACCTGTGTATATGGAAGCTAGGCCCCTAAAGGACATGCTGTGATGGCCATTGTGCAAGACAGAACCCAACACAGGTGGTGTGCAGCTATGCACCTGTGTATATGGAAGCTAGGCCCCTAAAGGACATGCTGTGATGGCCATTGTACAAGACAGAACCCAACACAGGTGGTGAACCCTGACACTACCTTATTAGTCCTCTGCCGGTCCAACAGGAGGAGCTACAGGTTTCATCTCTGTCCTCACTCTCTGTCTGTCTGTTCCACATATAGTTGTCCGGACATTTAAAAAAAAAAATTGTGTATACCTTTACCTTTGTGTATTTACTGTTACAGATCAAGTTTGACTTTCATGGTTATTTACCCATTTTTCACAAAGTTATGGCCCTCGAATTCAGGAGATAAAAACATTATTGGGCTTGGTAAGGGACATGTATTGTTATAGCAGTAATCATAGAATACTTGTTTGTTTCTGGGTTTAATAATTACCCCCCCCCCCCCAAAAAAAAAAAAAACCCCAACAACAACAAAACCCAAAACAAAAAACACTGGTTATGGCATTTCATATGAATTTGAGCTGTGAATTTTTATATTAATATTAGAGTAAACCAGCTGTCAGTAATTAGTGTTAAATCACCAACGAGCTGCCATTGTGAGTAATTAATGTGAACTTATTAAACTTTGACATGGCACAATCTTACCAGCCCATCTCTCATTGGAACGCTTTTCATTGAGTTGGCATTGAAACGCACACATAACATTATCTTACATGCTATCAGTCGAACCTATTCACTGGAGTCAAATTTGGTATTTCATTTTAACAAGTACAAATAATTTATTATAAAGATAACATTGACATTTCAGTTCTGAAAAAGTTACATTTATGTTTTACGTTTCACAGGTGATTTATGCGCTACTTGCAGGAGTTATTCAGTCCATGTTTTATTGAAGATGTGAAATGATACGCTGAATTGTTTCCAGACCTCCAGTCATGTGACAAACACTCATTAAGTAGTGAGGTTTTGCATGCCCGTTTGTCATATCCTACATGTCTTATATTTCTCATTGTTCCGAGCCATGAATTATAGAAAAGTGTAATGGCTAAACAATTAGATCCCATAAATATGACTTTAAAGATCACTGATATCCCGTGTTCATTGAAACCTGTAATAAGCAGGCATACTAGGAACTATATAAAAAACAAAAAACAACTTAAGATGCTATATCTAGTTATTAAGCAGTGTGAAATACTTTTTTTTGGTATTATTGCAGTTTTTTTTTTTTAACTTACACATTACTTACAACATTTTGTTTAAATAATGAATTTTGGCAACGCCAGTGTGTTTCTGATAAGGGACTATTTATAAACGTGGCACCTACCTAACAGTGCACCTGTTTATTGCAGGTCAGAGTTAAATCAGACAATTGAGAGGAGAATACAGAGGTGGGCTGTTCAGACAGGTTACTGTGGTCACACGACCAGATATGACTGAATTCATTTCATTTCATTTATAGCGATTTCCATGTTTATATCCAACTAGGTTTCAGCACCCTGTCCTGGGCACACACCTCGGCTATCTGGACTGTCTGCCCAGGACAGTGGGTTAAACTTAGTGGTTAGTGAGAGAGAGAGAGACACACCTCAACTATCTGGACTGTCTGCCCAGGACAGTGGGTTAAACTTAGTGGTTAGTGAGAGAGAGAGACACACCTCGGCTATCTGGACTGTCTGCCCAGGACAGTGGGTTAAACTTAGTGGTTAGTGAGAGAGAGAGACACACCTCAACTATCTGGGCTGTCTGCCCAGGACAGTGGGTTAAACTTAGTGGTTAGTGAGAGAGAGAGACACACCTCAACTATCTGGGCTATCTGCCCAGGACAGTGGGTTAAACTTAGTGGTTAGTGAGAGAGAGAGACACACCTCAACTATCTGGGCTGTCTGCCCAGGACAGTGGGTTAAACTTAGTGGTTAGTGAGAGAGAGAGAGACACACCTCAACTATCTGGGCTGTCTGCCCAGGACAGTGGGTTAAACTTAGTGGTTAGTGAGAGAGAGAGACACACCTCAACTATCTGGGCTGTCTGCCCAGGACAGTGGGTTAAACTTAGTGGTTAGTGAGAGAGAGAGACACACCTCAACTATCTGGACTGTCTGCCCAGGACAGTGGGTTAAACTTAGTGGTTAGTGAGAGAGAGAGACACACCTCGGCTATCTGGACTGTCTGCCCAGGACAGTGGGTTAAACTTAGTGGTTAGTGAGAGAGAGAGAGACACACCTCAACTATCTGGGCTGTCTGCCCAGGACAGTGGGTTAAACTTAGTGGTTAGTGAGAGAGAGAGACACACCTCAACTATCTGGGCTATCTGTCCAGGACAGTGGGTTAAACTTAGTGGTTAGTGAGAGAGAGAGACACACCTCAACTATCTGGGCTGTCTGCCCAGGACAGTGGGTTAAACTTAGTGGTTAGTGAGAGAGAGAGAGACACACCTCAACTATCTGGGCTGTCTGCCCAGGACAGTGGGTTAAACTTAGTGGTTAGTGAGAGAGAGAGACACACCTCAACTATCTGGGCTGTCTGCCCAGGACAGTGGGTTAAACTTAGTGGTTAGTGAGAGAGAGAGAGACACACCTCAACTATCTGGGCTGTCTGCCCAGGACAGTGGGTTAAACTTAGTGGTTAGTGAGAGAGAGAGACACACCTCAACTATCTGGGCTGTCTGCCCAGGACAGTGGGTTAAACTTAGTGGTTAGTGAGAGAGAGAGACACACCTCAACTATCTGGACTGTCTGCCCAGGACAGTGGGTTAAACTTAGTGGTTAGTGAGAGAGAGAGACACACCTCGGCTATCTGGACTGTCTGCCTAGGACAGTGGGTTAAACTTAGTGGTTAGTGAGAGAGAGAGAGACACACCTCAACTATCTGGGCTGTCTGCCCAGGACAGTGGGTTAAACTTAGTGGTTAGTGAGAGAGAGAGACACACCTCAACTATCTGGGCTATCTGTCCAGGACAGTGGGTTAAACTTAGTGGTTAGTGAGAGAGAGAGACACACCTCAACTATCTGGGCTGTCTGCCCAGGACAGTGGGTTAAACTTAGTGGTTAGTGAGAGAGAGAGAGACACACCTCAACTATCTGGGCTGTCTGCCCAGGACAGTGGGTTAAACTTAGTGGTTAGTGAGAGAGAGAGACACACCTCAACTATCTGGGCTGTCTGCCCAGGACAGTGGGTTAAACTTAGTGGTTAGTGAGAGAGAGAGAGACACACCTCAGCTATCTGGGCTGTCTTCCCAGGACAATGGGTTAGTGGTTAGTGAGAGAGAAGTCAGTGTAGTGGCTGTATACCTACTCATTGAGTTGTTAAACTTGCTCGAGGTGGGAGCAGGTACCAGGAGGTGAACCCAGTACCTACCAGCTTTATGTCCAATGGCTTAATCACTACACCATTGACTGTAGTAAATACTTTATTTATAAGCAAACAAATGTGTTCATAAATAAGGTAGCATGTTTTGCAAACCTGAAAAGTGAAGAAAAAAACAACAATGAAAGAACAACAAACAATCCAATAAAACTGCCATCAGGCACTTTAATGGTATGACCCACCACCACAACAATGTACTTTTAAGCATATAGTTCTCACATCCGAATGATAATTTTTAAAACCTTACTGGTAAGTAAATACAGTTTATTTTAGATCTAATTCACAGTGGGTAATAACCTATTGGGCATATTTTTAATAACTTTGGAGTGCAAATTTTTAAAGTTTCATCCCTTTTTATTGCAAGAAGTCTGGGGATTTCAAAGGTGAAAAATGTTACTGGTAAATTGTTTATTAAAATAAAGCAGTGATGAAAACAGGAAAATAAGGTAAAATATTGTTAAAGAACAAAACAAATAAAGAAACAAACAAAAACATGAAAATGTACAAAAGAAAATACAAGTAAAACAGATATAGCAGCTTTAAAGTATGAGTACCAGTCCACCAGTTTTGCATGCACCCTGATTGTTTTAGTTATTGAGGCATCACTCACTGTCCTGTAGTAATATCACTTCTCAGAAAGTGAAGGTAATCTTCAGTAGCTATTGTAACACTTATTTTCAGCGATTTCACTGTCCTATAATAAAAATATACATATTTTTAAAAATGCAATAAGAATATTGTTTCCTTTTTAAAAACATTTCACAATGGGGTAGTCATTTTTTTTCTTTCTTTCTTGGGTGTGTATGTGATACTGTAGCCAGTTCATTGTTTTAAAGGTGGCATCTATACATGCATATGGTGTGGCTTGTGTTTCGGTTTCATTGTGTATTTGAAATGGGGAACACAGCCAAACACACCGGTTACACACACCTTTTTCCAATATTATCTTGAGAAACAAGTGTGTAAAAACATTTCCTCCAATTACATATTTACCGTCAGAAAAACAGCAACAAACAATTGCCGACATGGTGTGGTGTAAAAACAAATCTGCAAACCATATTGAAGTGGTTGACCTTGGTAGGAGAAAACAGGTGGAAAATGAACAGTGAATGTGCAGTGCATGACAGGATATGAGGGACATCTTGCATGTACATGTGTGGATTAAATGTGATCATGTTTGAATTAATTTATATGCTTTGAATTTTACCATTTCAATGAAGGAATATGCTGTGATTGCCCTTTTCACTTGCTATTGTGTCCAGAAAATGTTCTTGTCAACAGCAAGAAACATGCCATGGTGCCTTACCGGGTTTCCACTGTGCCCTTCCTATGCATCCCATAGTGTATATATGTATCATAAATTGCAAAAAATAATTAAAATTTGCCAAAGAATTGACAGTTTGGTGAAAAAAAGTGCAAAAATGTTTTTTTTATCTTGATGCTTGCAACCAGTTTTACCTTAGTGTCTCAATTTTTGTTATTAAACTAAAGGCAACAGTTGCTGTGTACCCCCAAAATTAATTCAACCCCTGAGTTAATTCCCATGAATAGTGACATACTTTTGCTGTGTAATGTATATTCTGAAAATGGTCTAGAATGATATCACTTGAAAGTCAGTCTTGTTTTCTAATAAAGTGTGCAATGTTTATACTAAGTAGAATATTTTACAAGAACTGTGTGGTGCTTACTTCAAAGCAAAAGTAGAAACAACACCTTTTTTAATTCATTATTTGCAATATACAGTCAAATAGATTTAAACAGTCTAGTTCATAGTTACCAATTTTATTATTAAGTTAACCTTTAAAGTAACTTGCACTTTGTTTGGTCACCATGGGTATCAGAGGCTGTTCCTCTGTAGTTTGATAAGTCGCCACGTTCTCATTGGTTGGCTGTGTGTGCACAATGACCACACTGGACAAAATGACATAATCTATATGCTCAGTGTCTGCTGCATGATGTATCTGATCCACAAATATTGGTCTTAGCTAATGAGAGACGGCCTGCTGTTTGCTACAGTTACACTCTCTTATCACCCATTACCTACCCTGATGTAACTACCACCAGGTGGCGCCCTTTGTTCTCTGTACCACCACCCAGGGCCTGTATTTCTGGTGGAGTTTAATGAGGATGTGGCTTTCTCTGCACTGTCAACAGTTTGATAAACAACAAAAGAAAAGTATTAAACATACCTCGAAGGACAATACATTTTATTAATTACCAACATGGCAACCGAGAGTTGATGGGGGATTTATTGCTGGGAGCACAAAGCAAATTGTTGCTCACTTTGCTAGATGTAGATAAATGTAGTGATTGAATAAGATGTGAAGAGTGTTATCAAGTTGATGATTGGAGACTGGTTGTTATGGTTGGGAAACTTGCAGAGATGGAATTTACAAAAGGCTTGAAATCACTGTCAGATTGCGGTGAATTGATTTGTTTAAATCCCTCTTTTAATTTAAGTTGTTGACAAACTCCAATGTGAGATCATATCGTCTGACGTAAGGACCTTGTGAAAAAGAAAAAAGAAAGAAGAAAAGAAAGAAACAATTCTAATAATAAAAAAATGTCATTTTTTTTTTTATATCTACTCGGTATGCTCCTGTTGGAAAGAAAGTAATCATAACAAAATAATGTGATTCTGTATCTTTTATTTGATGGCATTATACTTTTAAGCATGGGAAGTAAAAAGACAATATGGTTAAACAGACTGAATTTTATTTTATGAATATTTAAAGAACTGAACAGGACTAATTCTAATGTGAGAAGAAAATGTGCCAGTTAGCTGCAATAATGAACACAACCCCACCCATCTACCCCACCCATCTACCCCACCCGCCCTCTTCACTCCACATGATGTAACAAAACTGTGACTGTTCTACTGTAGACAACCCAGTCCACTCCACATGATGTAATAAAACTCTGACTGTTCTCCCATTGACAATCCAGTCCACTCCACATGATGTAACAAAACTGTGATTGTTCTCCCATTGACAATCCAGTCCACTCCACATGATGTAACAAAACTGTGACTTCTCCCATAGACAACCCAGTCCACTCCACATGATGTAACAAAACTGTGACTGTTCTCTCATCGACAACCCAGTCCACTCCACATGATGTAACAGAACTGTGACTGTTCTACCGTAGACAACCCAGTCCACTCCACATGATGTAACAGAACTGTGACTGTTCTCCCATAGACAACCTAGTCCACTCCACATGATGTAACAAAACTGTGACTGTTCTCCCATAGACAACCCAGTCCACTCCACATGATGTAACAAAACTGTGACTGTTCTACCGTAGACAACCCAGTCCACTCCACATGATGTAACAGAACTGTGACTGTTCTACCGTAGACAACCCAGTCCACTCCACATGATGTAACAGAACTGTGACTGTTCTACCGTAGACAACCCAGTCCACTCCACATGATGTAACAAAACTCTGACTGTTCTACCGTAGACAACCCAGTCCACTCCACATGATGTAACAACACTGTGACTGTTCTCTCATGGACAATCCAGTCCACTCCACATGATGTAACAGAACTGTGACTGTTCTCTCATTGACAACCCAGTCCACTCCACATGATGTAACAAAACTGTGACTGTTCTCCCATTGACAACACAGTTCACAACCCAGTCCACTCCACATGATGTAACAAAACTGACTGTTCTCTCATGGACAATCCAGTCCACTCCACATGATGTAACAAAACTCTGACTGTTCTACTGTAGACAACCCAGTCCACTCCACATGATGTAACAAAACTCTGACTGTTCTCCCATCGACAACCCAGTCCACTCCACATGATGTAACAAAACTGTGACTGTTCTACCGTAGACAACCCAGTCCACTCCACATGATGTAACAAAACTGTGACTGTTCTACCGTAGACAACCCAGTCCACTCCACATGATGTAACAAAACTCTGATTGTTCTGCCATTGACAACCCAGTCCACTCCACATGATGTAACAAAACTGTGACTGTTCTACCATTGACAACCCAGTCCACTCCACATGATGTAACAAAACTGTGACTGTTCTGCCATCGACAACCCAGTCCGTTCTACCGTAGACAACCCAGTCCACTCCACATGATGTAACAAAACTGTGACTGTTCTACCGTAGACAACCCAGTCCACTCCACATGATGTAACAAAACTGTGACTGTTCTACCATTGACAACCCAGTCCACTCCACATGATGTAACAAAACTGTGACTGTTCTACCGTAGACAACCCAGTCCACTCCACATGATGTAACAAAACTCTGATTGTTCTGCCATCGACAACCCAGTCCACTCCACATGATGTAACAAAACTGTGACTGTTCTACCGTAGACAACCCAGTCCACTCCACATGATGTAACAAAACTCTGATTGTTCTACCATTGACAACCCAGTCCACTCCACATGATGTAACAAAACTGTGACTGTTCTACTGTAGACAACCCAGTCCACTCCACATGATGTAACAAAACTGTGACTGTTCTCCCATTGACAACCCAGTCCACTCCACATGATGTAACAAAACTGTGACTGTTCTACCATTGACAACCCAGTCCACTCCACATGATGTAACAAAACTGTGACTGTTCTATTGTAGACAACCCAGTCCACTCCACATGATGTAACAAAACTGTGACTGTTCTCCCATTGACAACCCAGTCCACTCCACATGATGTAACAAAACTGTGACTGTTCTCCCATTGACAACCCAGTCCACTCCACATGATGTAACAAAACTGTGACTGTTCTACCGTAGACAACCCAGTCCACTCCACATGATGTAACAGAACTGTGACTGTTCTACCGTAGACAACCCAGTCCACTCCACATGATGTAACAAAACTCTGATTGTTCTGCCATCGACAACCCAGTCCACTCCACATGATGTAACAAAACTCTGATTGTTCTGCCACTGTTCTCCCATTGACAACCCATCGACAACACAGACAACACAGTTCACTCCACATGATGTAACAAAACTGTGACTGTTCTACCGTAGACAACCCAGTCCACTCCACATGATGTAACAAAACTGTGACTGTTCTCCCATTGACAACCCAGTCCACTCCACATGATGTAACAAAACTGTGACTGTTCTACCGTAGACAACCCAGTCCACTCCACATGATGTAACAGAACTGTGACTGTTCTACCGTAGACAACCCAGTCCACTCCACATGATGTAACAAAACTCTGATTGTTCTGCCATCGACAACCCAGTCCACTCCACATGATGTAACAAAACTCTGATTGTTCTGCCATCGACAACACAGTTCACAACCCAGTCCACTCCACATGATGTAACACAATTTTATAATATCTTTAAACTCCACTGAAAATGTTAACAATTTCGAAAAAAAAGAAAGAAAATGTTATGTTGAATTCAAGTAATTTTAGTCAAACAAAATAAAGTCTCATCGTATTTAATGAGCAATTTAGTGAATTTTTTATTAAAAATATTCACAAAAATCAATTTGGAGTCTGTAATTTGTGTAAATTCGGTCTGTCTTTAAACAGCAATACAGAATTCTTTGTGTCTTCAGTTTATAAATTCTGTTTGTCTTAGTGAAACAAAATGCAACAAAATAATGCCTCATTAAATAGGGTCATTGTTGAAATCTTTTTTACTGAATTTCTTTTGGAAATAATTTGCTAAAGTTAACTTCACAGGCATGTCAAAATAAGACGGCAACCAACAAATTTCAATGTCTTTGATACTTCTCATGCCAGTTACTTTTTACTGATTGTGTTGCAGATCAGTTACATTGTTTCAGAAGAAATCTGTTTTCAATAATGACAATGAAGGTATTGGCTTTAGTTTGACGTGTTTGGCAGAAAAGGTGAGCGATTACTCTTGCTCCCCTCTACAATTGCCTGAAACATTTTAGGAGAGTGGAAAATTTATCACCTTGCAATAAAATGTTCAATACATTTTATGTGAATCTTCATGAGATTGCTTGCTCAGCACCATTTCAGGAGAGTGATCTTCAGCTCGCCTAGCTTCATTTCAGGAGAGTGATCTTCAGCTCGCCTAGCTTCATTTCAGGAGAGTGATCTTCAGCTCGCCTTGCTTCATTTCAGGAGAGTGATCTTCAGCTCACCTAGCTTCATTTCAGGAGAGTGATCTTCAGCTTGCCTTGATTTTGCTCATTGTGCAAACTGGTTTGTCTTTATTGATTTGGTGATTAGCTACTTAAGGCTTTATAGGTTGGACAGATGAGAATGTAAAGGATTGAAAGAAGGAAACAAGATGAATGTTGCTTTCATGACACCTAAGAACACAGAAGATGGGAAGATGAGGATGTGTACAGTTGATGCCTGTCTTAGTTTCTGTGATTTACACATCACTACAAATTGTCTTCAATCCATCACACGTACATTCTAAAAAACAAAACCATCGTTTTAATTGATTGCACCTGACTTGTTTTGTCTTCATATTAAAGCCATTCAGTTCACCGCAAAGTTCGACTAAGCCAGGAATATCTTGAATTTCCCCATTCTTCAGTTTGACGCCCCACCTTGTTTCATCGGCCTCTCTATCCTGTGCCGTCCCGTAAGCTGGTTGTTTTCCAAACATGGCACCATACCACAGATTCTGCATGTACCTTGATCGGGGCTTAGGAAATCGATTACATCAGGTGGCCGCCTGTTTGTTCCTTGGGTGTATGGATGAGGCTGTGTTTACTGGCATTGCCGGCGGCCATGTTGGCAGACTCAGTCTGTGTGCACGTCCTCTATAGACATAGCCTGCACTGTGTGCACAGTGAAGTCAAATATTAACTCGTTATAGCAGTACCTGCTAACTTCCTCACATCCAAAATTGGGAACGTCACAATACCTGTTAAGTTTAAATTACAAAGCATGTGTATTGATGTAAGCAGTTATTTTTATTACAAGGTGGAATTAGAGATGTGATGCTACCTGTAGAGATTAAATTGCATAATATTTTTGACTCGGCCCAACAAAGTAAAAAAAACTAGTTTAAAATATTATGTTTCCAATGGCGATGTCATCAACTTTTGCATTAAAGTTTTGCATTTAGATCAGTTTCTCACAAAGTATAAGTCCTAGGTCAATGAAACTTGGTTTATAGTTGTACCTATGGATGTTCATCACAGTGCTCTGAAACTGGGTTTATAGTTGTACCTATGGATGTTCATCACAGTGAGCTGAAACTGGGTTTATAGTTGTACCTATGGATGTTCATCACAGTGCTCTGAAACTGGGTTTATAGTTGTACCTATGGATGTTCATCACAGTGCTCTGAAACTGGGTTTATAGTGTACCTATATGTTCACAGTGAGCTGAAACTGGGTTTATAGTTGTACCTATGGATGTTCATCACAGTGAGCTGAAACTGGGTTTATAGTTGTACCTA